>NW_026961173.1:300000-397000 GCF_963924245.1 Chroicocephalus ridibundus | reverse complement strand
GCTTTTCTCGCGCTTTCAGCCTCAAAACCACCCTTTCCCACTTGGCGCTGCTCCAGGCCCAAAAATGGCCATATGTCTGGAGACTGGTCCCTTTCCCAAAGAGCCAGCAGGGAAAACTATGCCTTGTTCTAAAGTTCTTTGGGAACCGCTTGCGTGGCCCCACAGACCTGGGGGCTGCAGGCTTTCCTGCTGCCTTCAGCCTCAAAACCACCCTTTCCCACATGGCGTCACGCCAGGCACGAAAATGGCCATATGTCTGGAGGTTGGTCCCACGCCCAAAGAGCCAGCAGGGAAAACTATGCCTTGTTCTAAAGCTCTTTGGGAACCGCTTGCGTAGCCCCACACACCTGGGGGCTGCAGGCTTTCTTGCTGCCTTCAGCCTCAAAAGCACCCTTTCCCACTTGGCGCCAAGCCAGGCCCAAAAATGGCCATATTTCTGGAGATTGGTCCCACGCCCAAAGAGCCAGCAGGGAAAACTATGCCTTGTTCTAAAGCTCTTTGGGAACCGCTTGCGTAGGCCCACACACCTGGGGGCTGCAGGCTTTCCTGCTGCCTTCAGCCTCAAAACCACCCTTTCCCACTTGGCGCCGCGCCAGGCCCAAAAATGGCCATATGTCTGGAGACTGGTCCCACGCCCAAAGAGCCAGCAGGGAAAACTATGCCTTGTTCTAAAGCTCTTTGGGAACCGCTTGCGTAGCCCCACACACCTGGGGGCTGCAGGCTTTCCTGCTGCCTTCAGCCTCAAAACCACCCTTTCCCACTTGGCGCCGTGCCAGGCCCAAAAATGGCCATATGTCTGGAGACTGGTCCCACGCCCAAAGAGCCAGCAGGGAAAACTATGCCTTGTTCTAAAGCTCTTTGGGAACCGCTTGTGTAGCCCCACACACCTGGGGGCTGCAGGCTTTCCTGCTGCCTTCAGCCTCAAAACCACCCTTTCCCACTTGGCGCCGCTCCAGGCCCAAAAATGGCCATATGTCTGGAGATTGGTTCCACGCCCAAAGAGCCAGCAGGGAAAACTATGGCTTTTTCTAAAGCTCTTTGGGAACCGCTTGCGTAGCCCCACACAAACTGGGGGCTGCAGGCTTTCCTGCTGCCTTCAGCCTCAAAACCACCCTTTCCCACTTGGCGCCGCGCCAGGCCCAAAAATGGCCATATGTCTGGAGACTGGTCCCACGCCCAAAGAGCCAGCAGGGAAAACTATGCCTTGTTCTAAAGCTCTTTGGGAACCGCTTGCGTAGCCCCACACAGACTGGGGGCTGCAGGCTTTTCTCGCGCTTTCAGCCTCAAAACCACCCTTTCCCACTTGGCGCCGCGCCAGGCCCAAAAATGGCCATATGTCTGGAGACTGGTCCCACGCCCAAAGAGCCAGCAGGGAAAACTATGCCTTGTTCTAAAGCTCTTTGGGAACCGCTTGCGTAGCCCCACAGACCTGGGGGCTGCAGGCTTTCCTGCTGCCTTCAGCCTCAAAACCACCCTTTCCCACTTGGCGCCGCGCCAGGCCCAAAAATGGCCATATGTCTGGAGACTGGTCCCTTTCCCAAAGAGCCAGCAGGGAAAACTATGCCTTGTTCTAAAGCTCTTTGGGAACCGCTTGCGTAGCCCCACAGACCTGGGGGCTGCAGGCTTTCCTGCTGCCTTCAGCCTCAAAACCACCCTTTCCCACTTAACGCCGCGCCACGCCCAGAAATGGCCATATGTCTGGAGATTGGTCCCACGCCCAAAGAGCCAGCAGGGAAAACTATGCCTTGTTCTAAAGCTCTTTGGGAACCGCTTGCGTAGCCCCACACACCTGGGGGCTGCAGGCTTTCCTGCTGCCTTCAGCCTCAAAACCACCCTTTCCCACTTGGCGCCGCGCCAGGCCCAAAAATGGCCATATGTCTGGAGACTGGTCCCACGCCCAAAGAGCCAGCAGGGAAAACTATGCCTTGTTCTAAAGCTCTTTGGGAACCGCTTGCGTAGCCCCACACACCTGGGGGCTGCAGGCTTTCCTGCTGCCTTCCGCCTCAAAACCACCCTTTCCCACTTGGCGCCGCGCCACTCCCAAAAATGGCCATATGTCTGGAGACTGGTCCCACGCCCAAAGAGCCAGCAGGGAAAACTATGCCTTGTTCTAAAGCTCTTTGGGAACCGCTTGCGTAGCCCCACACACCTGGGGGCTGCAGGCTTTCTCGCGCTTTCAGCCTCAAAACCACCATTTCACACATGGCGTCACGCCAGGCACAAAAATGGCCATATGTCTGGAGACTGGTCCCACGCCCAAAGAGCCAGCAGGGAAAACTATGCCTTGTTCTAAAGCTCTTTGGGAACCGCTTGCGTAGCCCCACACACCTGGGGGCTGCAGGCTTTCCTGCTCTCTTCAGCCTCAAAACCACCCTTTCCCACTTAACGCCGCTCCAGGCCCAAAAATGGCCATATGTCTGGAGACTGGTCCCACGCCCAAAGAGCCAGCAGGGAAAACTATGCCTTGTTCTAAAGCTCTTTGGGAACCGCTTGCGTAGCCCCACACACCTGGGGGCTGCAGGCTTTCCTGCTGCCTTCAGCCTCAAAACCACCCTTTCCCACTTGACGCCGCGCCAGGCCCAAAAATGGCCATATGTCTGGAGACTGGTCCCACGCCCAAAGAGCCAGCAGGGAAAACTATGCCTTGTTCTAAAGCTCTTTGGGAACCGCTTGCGTAGCCCCACACACCTGGGGGCTGCAGGCTTTCCTGCTGCCTTCAGCCTCAAAAACACCCTTTCCTACTTGGCGCCGCGCCAGGCCCAAAAATGGCCATATGTCTGGAGACTGGTCCCACGCCCAAAGAGCCAGCAGGGAAAACTATGCCTTGTTCTAAAGCTCTTTGGGAACCGCTTGCGTAGCCCCACACACCTGGGGGCTGCAGGCTTTCCTGCTGCCTTCAGCCTCAAAACTACCCTTTCCCACTTGGCGCCGCGCCAGGCCCAAAAATGGCCATATGTCTGGAGACTGGTCCCACGCCCAAAGAGCCAGCAGGGAAAACTATGCCTTGTTCTAAAGCTCTTTGGGAACCGCTTGCGTAGCCCCACACACCTGGGGGCTGCAGGCTTTTCTCGCGCTTTCAGCCTCAAAACCACCATTTCACACATGGCGTCACGCCAGGCACAAAAATGGCCATATGTCTGGAGACTGGTCCCACGCCCAAAGAGCCAGCAGGGAAAACTATGCCTTGTTCTAAAGCTCTTTGGGAACCGCTTGTGTAGACCCACACACCTAAGAGCTGCAGGCTTTCCTGCTGCCTTCAGCCTCAAAACCACCCTTTCCCACTTGGCGCCGCGCCAGGCCCAAAAATGGCCATATGTCTGGAGACTGGTCCCACGCCCAAAGAGCCAGCAGGGAAAACTATGCCTTGCTCTAAAGCTCTTTGGGAACCGCTTGCGTAGCCCCACACACCTGGGGGCTGCAGGCTTTCCTGCTGCCTTCAGCCTCAAAACCACCCTTTCCCACTTGGCGCCGCGCCAGGCCCAAAAATGGTCATATGTCTGGAGACTGGTCCCACGCCCAAAGAGCCAGCAGGGAAAACTATGCCTTGTTCTAAAGCTCTTTGGGAACCGCTTGCGTAGCCCCACACAAACTGGGGGCTGCAGGCTTTTCTCGCGCTTTCAGCCTCAAAACCACCCTTTCCCACTTGGCGCTGCTCCAGGCCCAAAAATGGCCATATGTCTGGAGACTGGTCCCTTTCCCAAAGAGCCAGCAGGGAAAACTATGCCTTGTTCTAAAGTTCTTTGGGAACCGCTTGCGTGGCCCCACAGACCTGGGGGCTGCAGGCTTTCCTGCTGCCTTCAGCCTCAAAACCACCCTTTCCCACATGGCGTCACGCCAGGCACGAAAATGGCCATATGTCTTGAGGTTGGTCCCACGCCCAAAGAGCCAGCAGGGAAAACTATGCCTTGTTCTAAAGCTCTTTGGGAACCGCTTGCGTAGCCCCACACACCTGGGGGCTGCAGGCTTTCCTGCTCTCTTCAGCCTCAAAAGCACCCTTTCCCACTTGGCGCCAAGCCAGGCACAAATATGGCCATATGTCTGGAGACTGGTCCCACACCCAAAGAGCCAGCAGGGAAAACTATGCCTTGTTCTAAAGCTCTTTGGGAACCGCTTGCGTAGCCCCACACACCTGGGGGCTGCAGGCTTTCCTGCTGCCTTCAGCCTCAAAAACACCCTTTCCCACATGGCCCCGCGCCAGGCCCAAAAATGGCCATATGTCTGGAGACTGGTCCCACGCCCAAAGAGCCAGCAGGGAAAACTATGCCTTGTTCTAAAGCTCTTTGGGAACCGCTTGCGTAGCCCCACACACCTGGGGGCTGCAGGCTTTTCTCGCGCTTTCAGCCTCAAAACCACCATTTCACACATGGCGTCACGCCAGGCACAAAAATGGCCATATGTCTGGAGACTGGTCCCACGCCCAAAGAGCCAGCAGGGAAAACTATGCCTTGTTCTAAAGCTCTTTGGGAACCGCTTGTGTAGACCCACACACCTAAGAGCTGCAGGCTTTCCTGCTGCCTTCAGCCCCAAAACCACCCTTTCCCACTTGGCGCCGCGCCAGGCACAAAAATGGCCATATGTCTGGAGACTGGTCCCACGCCCAAAGAGCCAGCAGGGAAAACTATGCCTTGTTCTAAAGCTCTTTGGGAACCGCTTGCGTAGCCCCACACACCTGGGGGCTGCAGGCTTTCCTGCTGCCTTCAGCCTCAAAACCACCCTTTCCCACTTGGCGCCGCGCCAGGCCCAAAAATGGTCATATGTCTGGAGACTGGTCCCACGCCCAAAGAGCCAGCAGGGAAAACTATGCCTTGTTCTAAAGCTCTTTGGGAACCGCTTGCCTAGCCCCACAAAAACTGGGGGCTGCAGGCTTTTCTCGCGCTTTCAGCCTCAAAACCACCCTTTCCCACTTGGCGCTGCTCCAGGCCCAAAAATGGCCATATGTCTGGAGACTGGTCCCTTTCCCAAAGAGCCAGCAGGGAAAACTATGCCTTGTTCTAAAGTTCTTTGGGAACCGCTTGCGTGGCCCCACAGACCTGGGGGCTGCAGGCTTTCCTGCTGCCTTCAGCCTCAAAACCACCCTTTCCCACATGGCGTCACGCCAGGCACGAAAATGGCCATATGTCTGGAGGTTGGTCCCACGCCCAAAGAGCCAGCAGGGAAAACTATGCCTTGTTCTAAAGCTCTTTGGGAACCGCTTGCGTAGCCCCACACACCTGGGGGCTGCAGGCTTTCCTGCTGCCTTCAGCCTCAAAACCACCCTTTCCCACTTGGCGCCGCGCCAGGCCCAAAAATGGCCATATGTCTGGAGACTGGTCCCACGCCCAAAGAGCCAGCAGGGAAAACTATGCCTTGTTCTAAAGCTCTTTGGGAACCGCTTGCGTAGCCCCACACACCTGGGGGCTGCAGGCTTTCCTGCTGCCTTCAGCCTCAAAACCACCCTTTCCCACTTGGCCCCGCTCCAGGCCCAAAAATGGCCATATGTCTGGAGATTGGTTCCACGCCCAAAGAGCCAGCATTAAAAATATGGCTTTTTCTAAAGCTCTTTGGGAACCGCTTGCGTAGCCCCACACAAACTGGGGGCTGCAGGCTTTCCTGCTGCCTTCAGCCTCAAAACCACCCTTTCCCACTTGGCGCCGCGCCAGGCCCAAAAATGGCCATATGTCTGGAGATTGGTTCCACGCCCAAAGAGCCAGCATTAAAACTATGGCTTTTTCTAAAGCTCTTTGGGAACCGCTTGTGTAGACCCACACACCTAAGAGCTGCAGGCTTTCCTGCTGCCTTCAGCCCCAAAACCACCCTTTCCCACTTGGCGCTGCGCCAGGCCCAAAAATGGCCATATGTCTGGAGACTGGTCCCACGCCCAAAGAGCCAGCAGGGAAAACTATGCCTTGTTCTAAAGCTCTTTGGGAACCGCTTGCGTAGCCCCACACACCTGGGGGCTGCAGGCTTTCCTGCTGCCTTCAGCCTCAAAACCACCCTTTCCCACTTGGCGCCGCGCCAGGCCCAAAAATGGTCATATGTCTGGAGACTGGTCCCACGCCCAAAGAGCCAGCAGGGAAAACTATGCCTTGTTCTAAAGCTCTTTGGGAACCGCTTGCCTAGCCCCACACAAACTGGGGGCTGCAGGCTTTTCTCGCGCTTTCAGCCTCAAAACCACCCTTTCCCACTTGGCGCTGCTCCAGGACCAAAAATGGCCATATGTCTGGAGACTGGTCCCTTTCCCAAAGAGCCAGCAGGGAAAACTATGCCTTGTTCTAAAGTTCTTTGGGAACCGCTTGCGTGGCCCCACAGACCTGGGGGCTGCAGGCTTTCCTGCTGCCTTCAGCCTCAAAACCACCCTTTCCCACATGGCGTCACGCCAGGCACGAAAATGGCCATATGTCTGGAGGTTGGTCCCACGCCCAAAGAGCCAGCAGGGAAAACTATGCCTTGTTCTAAAGCTCTTTGGGAACCGCTTGCGTAGCCCCACACACCTGGGGGCTGCAGGCTTTCCTGCTCTCTTCAGCCTCAAAAGCACCCTTTCCCACTTGGCGCCAAGCCAGGCACAAATATGGCCATATTTCTGGAGACTGGTCCCACGCCCAAAGAGCCAGCAGCGAAAACTATGCCTTGTTCTAAAGCTCTTTGGGAACCGCTTGCGTAGGCCCACACACCTGGGGGCTGCAGGCTTTCCTGCTGCCTTCAGCCTCAAAACCACCCTTTCCCACTTGGCGCCGCGCCAGGCCCAAAAATGGCCATATGTCTGGAGACTGGTCCCACGCCCAAAGAGCCAGCAGGGAAAACTATGCCTTGTTCTAAAGCTCTTTGGGAACCGCTTGCGTAGCCCACACACCTGGGGGCTGCAGGCTTACCTGCTGCCTTCAGCCTCAAAAACACCCTTTCCCACTTGGCCCCGCTCCAGGCCCAAAAATGGCCATATGTCTGGAGATTGGTTCCACGCCCAAAGAGCCAGCATTAAAACTATGGCTTTTTCTAAAGCTCTTTGGGAACCGCTTGCGTAGCCCCACACAAACTGGGGGCTGCAGGCTTTCCTGCTGCCTTCAGCCTCAAAACCACCCTTTCCCACTTGGCGCCGCGCCAGGCCCAAAAATGGCCATATGTCTGGAGACTGGTCCCACGCCCAAAGAGCCAGCAGGGAAAACTATGCCTTGTTCTAAAGCTCTTTGGGATCCGCTTGCGTAGCCCCACACAGACTGGGGGCTGCAGGCTTTTCTCGCGCTTTCAGCCTTAAAACCACCCTTTCCCACTTGGCGCTGCGCCAGGCCCAAAAATGGCCATATGTCTGGAGACTGGTCCCACGCCAAAAGAGCCAGCAGGGAAAACTATGCCTTGTTCTAAAGCTCTTTGGGAACCTCTTGCGTAGCCCCACACACCTGGGGGCTGCAGGCTTTCCTGCTGCCTTCAGCCTCAAAACCACCCTTTCCCACCTGGCCCCGCTCCAGGCCCAAAAATGGCCATATGTCTGGAGACTGGTCCCACGCCCAAAGAGCCAGCAGGGAAAACTATGCCTTGTTCTAAAGCTCTTTGGGAACGGCTTGCGTAGCCCCACAAACCTGGGGGCTGCAGGCTTTCCTGCTGCCTTCAGCCTCAAAACCACCCTTTCCCACTTGACGCCGCGCCAGGCCCAAAAATGGCCATATGTCTGGAGACTGGTCCCTTTCCCAAAGAGCCAGCAGGGAAAACTATGCCTTGTTCTAAAGCTCTTTGGGAACCGCTTGCGTAGCCCCACACACCTGGGGGCTGCAAGCTTTCCTGCTGCCTTCAGCCTCAAAACCACCCTTTCCCACTTGGCGCCGCGCCAGGCCCAAAAATGGCCATATGTCTGGAGACTGGTCCCACGCCCAAAGAGCCAGCAGGGAAAACTATGCCTTGTTCTAAAGCTCTTTGGGAACCGCTTGCGTAGCCCCACAGACCTGGGGGCTGCAGGCTTTCCTGCTGCCTTCAGCCTCAAAACCACCCTTTCCCACTTGGCCCCGCACCAGGCCCAAAAATGGCCATATGTCTGGAGACTGGTCCCACGCCCAAAGAGCCAGCAGGGAAAACTATGCCTTGTTCTAAAGCTCTTTGGGAACCGCTTGCGTAGCCCCACACACCTAGGGGCTGCAGGCTTTCCTGCTGCCTTCAGCCTCAAAACCACCCTTTCCCACTTGGCGCCGTGCCAGGCCCAAAAATGGCCATATGTCTGGAGACTGGTCCCACGCCCAAAGAGCCAGCAGGGAAAACTATGCCTTGTTCTAAAACTCTTTCTCAGTTATCTTTCTGCTGTAAATCTCCCAACAGCCAAATGCAAAAGCAGCAAACATCTCGCTGTATGTCCCACATCCAAAGTGCCAAGAGAGAGCTTGCTCTCCCTGTCTTTGAGTACTGTTTGCACTGTCCCGATTACCTCTTTGCTAACATTCTCTTCAGAGCTGCAGTGAAACCAGGAACCACGTGGAGAAGGCACCCACACTGAAAGTGCCTGGAGGGAACATTGGGGCTTCTTCTCAGTGTCTCTGATATAGGGTTTCACTGTCCCGGGAAACTCTCTGCTAACACCCTGCAGAGCGCTGTGCCCAATATACAGAAACGTCTTGCGGTATCCCCTACAGGGAAAGTGCCAGGAGGGAAAAGTGAGGATTATGTTTAGACTTTCTCGGAACTGCTTCAAATCAACTAGATATCTTTGTGCTGTAAATCTCCCAACAGCCAAATGTAAAAGCAGCAAACATCTCGCTGTATGTCCCACATCCAAAGTGCCAAGAGAGAGCTTGCTCTCCCTGTCTTTGAGTACTGTTTGCACTGTCCCGATTACCTCTTTGCTAACATTCTCTTCAGAGCTGCTGTGAAACCAGGAACCACGTGGAGAAGGCACCCACACTGAAAGTGCCTGGAAGGAACGTTGGGGCTTCTTCTCAGTGTCTCTGATATAGGGTTTCACTGTCCCGGGAAACTCTCTGCTAACACCCTGCAGAGCGCTGTGCCCAATATACAGAAACGTCTTGCGGTATCTCCTACAGGGAAAGTGCCAGGAGGGAAAAGTGAGGATTATGTTTAGACTTTCTCGGAACTGCTTCAAATCAACTAGATATCTTTGTGCTGTAAATCTCCCAACAGCCAAATGTAAAAGCAGCAAACATCTCGCTGTATGTCCCACATCCAAAGTGCCAAGAGAGAGCTTGCTCTCCCTGTCTTTGAGTACTGTTTGCACTGTCCCGATTACCTCTTTGCTAACATTCTCTTCAGAGCTGCAGTGAAACCAGGAACCACGTGGAGAAGGCACCCACACTGAAAGTGCCTGGAGGGAACATAGGGGCTTCTTCTCAGTGTCTCTGATATAGGGTTTCACTGTCCCGGGAAACTCTCTGCTAACACCCTGCAGAGCGCTGTGCCCAATATACAGAAACGTCTTGCGGTATCCCCTAGAGGGAAAGTGCCAGGAGGGAAAAGTGAGGATTATGTTTAGACTTTCTCGGAACTGCTTCAAATCAACTAGATATCTTTGTGCTGTAAATCTCCCAACAGCCAAATGTAAAAGCAGCAAACATCTCGCTGTATGTCCCACATCCAAAGTGCCAAGAGAGAGCTTGCTCTCCCTGTCTTTGAGTACTGTTTGCACTGTCCCGATTACCTCTTTGCTAACATTCTCTTCAGAGCTGCTGTGAAACCAGGAACCACGTGGAGAAGGCACCCACACTGAAAGAGCCTGGAAGGAACGTTGGGGCTTCTTCTCAGTGTCTCTGATATAGGGTTTCACTGTCCCGGGAAACTCTCTGCTAACACCCTGCAGAGCGCTGTGCCCAATATACAGAAACGTCTTGCGGTATCTCCTACAGGGAAAGTGCCAGGAGGGAAAAGTGAGGATTATGTTTAGACTTTCTCGGAACTGCTTCAAATCAACTAGATATCTTTGTGCTGTAAATCTCCCAACAGCCAAATGTAAAAGCAGCAAACATCTCGCTGTATGTCCCACATCCAAAGTGCCAAGAGAGAGCTTGCTCTCCCTGTCTTTGAGTACTGTTTGCACTGTCCCGATTACCTCTTTGCTAACATTCTCTTCAGAGCTGCAGTGAAACCAGGAACCACGTGGAGAAGGCACCCACACTGAAAGTGCCTGGAGGGAACATTGGGGCTTCTTCTCAGTGTCTCTGATATAGGGTTTCACTGTCCCGGGAAATTCTCTGCTAACACCCTGCAGAGCGCTGTGCCCAATATACAGAAACGTCTTGCGGTATCCCCTACAGGGAAAGTGCCAGGAGGGAAAAGTGAGGATTGTGTTTAGACTTTCTCGGAACTGCTTCAAATCAACTAGATATCTTTGTGCTGTAAATCTCCCAACAGCCAAATGTAAAAGCAGCAAACATCTCGCTGTATGTCCCACATCCAAAGTGCCAAGAGAGAGCTTGCTCTCCCTGTCTTTGAGTACTGTTTGCACTGTCCCGATTACCTCTTTGCTAACATTCTCTTCAGAGCTGCAGTGAAACCAGGAACCACGTGGAGAAGGCACCCACACTGAAAGTGCCTGGAGGGAACATTGGGGCTTCTTCTCAGTGTCTCTGATATAGGGTTTCACTGTCCCGGGAAACTCTCTGCTAACACCCTGCAGAGCGCTGTGCCCAATATACAGAAACGTCTTGCGGTATCCCCTACAGGGAAAGTGCCAGGAGGGAAAAGTGAGGATTATGTTTAGACTTTCTCGGAACTGCTTCAAATCAACTAGATATCTTTGTGCTGTAAATCTCCCAACAGCCAAATGTAAAAGCAGCAAACATCTCGCTGTATGTCCCACATCCAAAGTGCCAAGAGAGAGCTTGCTCTCCCTGTCTTTGAGTACTGTTTGCACTGTCCCGATTACCTCTTTGCTAACATTCTCTTCAGAGCTGCAGTGAAACCAGGAACCACGTGGAGAAGGCACCCCCACTGAAAGTGCCTGGAAGGAACGTTGGGGCTTCTTCTCAGTGTCTCTGATATAGGGTTTCACTGTCCCGGGAAACTCTCTGCTAACACCCTGCAGAGCGCTGTGCCCAATATACAGAAACGTCTTGCGGTATCTCCTACAGGGAAAGTTCCAGGGGGGAAAAGTGAGGATTATGTTTAGACTTTCTCGGAACTGCTTCAAATCAACTAGATATCTTTGTGCTGTAAATCTCCCAACAGCCAAATGTAAAAGCAGCAAACATCTCGCTGTATGTCCCACATCCAAAGTGCCAAAAGAGAGCTTGCTCTCCCTGTCTTTGAGTACTGTTTGCACTGTCCCGATTACCTCTTTGCTAACATTCTCTTCAGAGCTGCAGTGAAACCAGGAACCACGTGGAGAAGGCACCCCCACTGAAAGTGCCTGGAAGGAACGTTGGGGCTTCTTCTCAGTGTCTCTGATATAGGGTTTCACTGTCCCGGGAAACTCTCTGCTAACACCCTGCAGAGCGCTGTGCCCAATATACAGAAACGTCTTGCGGTATCTCCTACAGGGAAAGTGCCAGGAGGGAAAAGTGAGGATTATGTTTAGACTTTCTCGGAACTGCTTCAAATCAACTAGATATCTTTGTGCTGTAAATCTCCCAACAGCCAAATGTAAAAGCAGCAAACATCTCGCTGTATGTCCCACATCCAAAGTGCCAAGAGAGAGCTTGCTCTCCCTGTCTTTGAGTACTGTTTGCACTGTCCCGATTACCTCTTTGCTAACATTCTCTTCAGAGCTGCAGTGAAACCAGGAACCACGTGGAGAAGGCACCCCCACTGAAAGTGCCTGGAAGGAACGTTGGGGCTTCTTCTCAGTGTCTCTGATATAGGGTTTCACTGTCCCGGGAAACTCTCTGCTAACACCCTGCAGAGCGCTGTGCCCAATATACAGAAACGTCTTGCGGTATCTCCTACAGGGAAAGTTCCAGGGGGGAAAAGTGAGGATTATGTTTAGACTTTCTCGGAACTGCTTCAAATCAACTAGATATCTTTGTGCTGTAAATCTCCCAACAGCCAAATGTAAAAGCAGCAAACATCTCGCTGTATGTCCCACATCCAAAGTGCCAAGAGAGAGCTTGCTCTCCCTGTCTTTGAGTACTGTTTGCACTGTCCCGATTACCTCTTTGCTAACATTCTCTTCAGAGCTGCAGTGAAACCAGGAACCACGTGGAGAAGCCACCCACACTGAAAGTGCCTGGAAGGAACGTTGGGGCTTCTTCTCAGTGTCTCTGATATAGGGTTTCACTGTCCCGGGAAACTCTCTGCTAACACCCTGCAGAGCGCTGTGCCCAATATACAGAAACGTCTTGCGGTATCTCCTACAGGGAAAGTGCCAGGAGGGAAAAGTGAGGATTATGTTTAGACTTTCTCGGAACTGCTTCAAATCAACTAGATATCTTTGTGCTGTAAATCTCCCAACAGCCAAATGTAAAAGCAGCAAACATCTCGCTGTATGTCCCACATCCAAAGTGCCAAGAGAGAGCTTGCTCTCCCTGTCTTTGAGTACTGTTTGCACTGTCCCGATTACCTCTTTGCTAACATTCTCTTCAGAGCTGCAGTGAAACCAGGAACCACGTGGAGAAGGCACCCCCACTGAAAGTGCCTGGAAGGAACGTTGGGGCTTCTTCTCAGTGTCTCTGATATAGGGTTTCACTGTCCCGGGAAACTCTCTGCTAACACCCTGCAGAGCGCTGTGCCCAATATACAGAAACGTCTTGCGGTATCTCCTACAGGGAAAGTTCCAGGAGGGAAAAGTGAGGATTATGTTTAGACTTTCTCGGAACTGCTTCAAATCAACTAGATATCTTTGTGCTGTAAATCTCCCAACAGCCAAATGTAAAAGCAGCAAACATCTCGCTGTATGTCCCACATCCAAAGTGCCAAGAGAGAGCTTGCTCTCCCTGTCTTTGAGTACTGTTTGCACTGTCCCGATTACCTCTTTGCTAACATTCTCTTCAGAGCTGCAGTGAAACCAGGAACCACGTGGAGAAGGCACCCACACTGAAAGTGCCTGGAGGGAACATTGGGGCTTCTTCTCAGTGTCTCTGATATAGGGTTTCACTGTCCCGGGAAACTCTCTGCTAACACCCTGCAGAGCGCTGTGCCCAATATACAGAAACGTCTTGCGGTATCCCCTACAGGGAAAGTGCCAGGAGGGAAAAGTGAGGATTATGTTTAGACTTTCTCGGAACTGCTTCAAATCAACTAGATATCTTTGTGCTCTAAATCTCCCAACAGCCAAATGTAAAAGCAGCAAACATCTCGCTGTATGTCCCACATCCAAAGTGCCAAGAGAGTAATGTAGAGCTTGCTCTCCCTGTCTTTGAGTACTGTTTGCACTGTCCCGATTACCTCTTTGCTAACATTCTCTTCAGAGCTGCAGTGAAACCAGGAACCACGTGGAGAAGGCACCCACACTGAAAGTGCCTGGAGGGAACATTGGGGCTTCTTCTCAGTGTCTCTGATATAGGGTTTCACTGTCCCGGGAAACTCTCTGCTAACACCCTGCAGAGCGCTGTGCCCAATATACAGAAACGTCTTGCGGTATCCCCTACAGGGAAAGTGCCAGGAGGGAAAAGTGAGGATTATGTTTAGACTTTCTCGGAACTGCTTCAAATCAACTAGATATCTTTGTGCTGTAAATCTCCCAACAGCCAAATGTAAAAGCAGCAAACATCTCGCTGTATGTCCCACATCCAAAGTGCCAAGAGAGTAATGTAGAGCTTGCTCTCCCTGTCTTTGAGTACTGTTTGCACTGTCCCAATTACCTCTTTGCTAACATTCTCTTCAGAGCTGCAGTGAAACCAAGAACCACGTGGAGAAGGCACCCACACTGAAAGTGCCTGGAGGGAACATTGGGGCTTCTTCTCAGTGTCTCTGATATAGGGTTTCACTGTCCCGGGAAACTCTCTGCTAACACCCTGCAGAGCCCTGTGCCCAATATACAGAAACGTCTTGCGGTATCTCCTACAGGGAAAGTGCCAGGAGGGAAAAGTGAGGATTATGTTTAGACTTTCTCGGAACTCCTTCAAATCAACTAGATATCTTTGTGCTGTAAATCTCCCAACAGCCAAATGCAAAAGCAGCAAACATCTCGCTGTATGTCCCACATCCAAAGTGCCAAGAGAGAGCTTGCTCTCCCTGTCTTTGAGTACTGTTTGCACTGTCCCGATTACCTCTTTGCTAACATTCTCTTCAGAGCTGCAGTGAAACCAGGAACCACGTGGAGAAGGCACCCACACTGAAAGTGCCTGGAGGGAACATTGGGGCTTCTTCTCAGTGTCTCTGATATAGGGTTTCACTGTCCCGGGAAACTCTCTGCTAACACCCTGCAGAGCGCTGTGCCCAATATACAGAAACGTCTTGCGGTATCCCCTACAGGGAAAGTGCCAGGAGGGAAAAGTGAGGATTATGTTTAGACTTTCTCGGAACTGCTTCAAATCAACTAGATATCTTTGTGCTGTAAATCTCCCAACAGCCAAATGTAAAAGCAGCAAACATCTCGCTGTATGTCCCACATCCAAAGTGCCAAGAGAGAGCTTGCTCTCCCTGTCTTTGAGTACTGTTTGCACTGTCCCGATTACCTCTTTGCTAACATTCTCTTCAGAGCTGCAGTGAAACCAAGAACCACGTGGAGAAGGCACCCACACTGAAAGTGCCTGGAGGGAACATTGGGGCTTCTTCTCAGTGTCTCTGATATAGGGTTTCACTGTCCCGGGAAACTCTCTGCTAACACCCTGCAGAGCCCTGTGCCCAATATACAGAAACGTCTTGCGGTATCTCCTACAGGGAAAGTGCCAGGAGGGAAAAGTGAGGATTATGTTTAGACTTTCTCGGAACTCCTTCAAATCAACTAGATATCTTTGTGCTGTAAATCTCCCAACAGCCAAATGCAAAAGCAGCAAACATCTCGCTGTATGTCCCACATCCAAAGTGCCAAGAGAGAGCTTGCTCTCCCTGTCTTTGAGTACTGTTTGCACTGTCCCGATTACCTCTTTGCTAACATTCTCTTCAGAGCTGCAGTGAAACCAGGAACCACGTGGAGAAGGCACCCACACTGAAAGTGCCTGGAGGGAACATTGGGGCTTCTTCTCAGTGTCTCTGATATAGGGTTTCACTGTCCCGGGAAACTCTCTGCTAACACCCTGCAGAGCGCTGTGCCCAATATACAGAAACGTCTTGCGGTATCCCCTACAGGGAAAGTGCCAGGAGGGAAAAGTGAGGATTATGTTTAGACTTTCTCGGAACTGCTTCAAATCAACTAGATATCTTTGTGCTGTAAATCTCCCAACAGCCAAATGTAAAAGCAGCAAACATCTCGCTGTATGTCCCACATCCAAAGTGCCAAGAGAGAGCTTGCTCTCCCTGTCTTTGAGTACTGTTTGCACTGTCCCGATTACCTCTTTGCTAACATTCTCTTCAGAGCTGCAGTGAAACCAGGAACCACGTGGAGAAGGCACCCACACTGAAAGTGCCTGGAGGGAACATTGGGGCTTCTTCTCAGTGTCTCTGATATAGGGTTTCACTGTCCCGGGAAACTCTCTGCTAACACCCTGCAGAGCGCTGTGCCCAATATACAGAAACGTCTTGCGGTATCCCCTACAGGGAAAGTGCCAGGAGGGAAAAGTGAGGATTATGTTTAGACTTTCTCGGAACTGCTTCAAATCAACTAGATATCTTTGTGCTGTAAATCTCCCAACAGCCAAATGTAAAAGCAGCAAACATCTCGCTGTATGTCCCACATCCAAAGTGCCAAGAGAGAGCTTGCTCTCCCTGTCTTTGAGTACTGTTTGCACTGTCCCGATTACCTCTTTGCTAACATTCTCTTCAGAGCTGCAGTGAAAACAGGAACCACGTGGAGAAGGCACCCACACTGAAAGTGCCTGGAGGGAACATTGGGGCTTCTTCTCAGTGTCTCTGATATAGGGTTTCACTGTCCCGGGAAACTCTCTGCTAACACCCTGCAGAGCGCTGTGCCCAATATACAGAAACGTCTTGCGGTATCTCCTACAGGGAAAGTGCCAGGAGGGAAAAGTGAGGATTATGTTTAGACTTTCTCGGAACTGCTTCAAATCAACTAGATATCTTTGTGCTGTAAATCTCCCAACAGCCAAATGTAAAAGCAGCAAACATCTCGCTGTATGTCCCACATCCAAAGTGCCAAGAGAGAGCTTGCTCTCCCTGTCTTTGAGTACTGTTTGCACTGTCCCGATTACCTCTTTGCTAACATTCTCTTCAGAGCTGCAGTGAAACCAGGAACCACGTGGAGAAGGCACCCACACTGAAAGTGCCTGGAGGGAACATTGGGGCTTCTTCTCAGTGTCTCTGACATAGGGTTTCACTGTCCCGGGAAACTCTCTGCTAACACCCTGCACAGCGCTGTGCCCAATATACAGAAATGTCTTGCGGTATCCCCTACAGGGAAAGTGCCAGGAGGGAAAAGTGAGGATTATGCTTAGACTTTCTCGGAACTGCTTCAAATCAACTAGATATCTTTGTGCTGTAAATCTCCCAACAGCCAAATGTAAAAGCAGCAAACATCTCGCTGTATGTCCCACATCCAAAGTGCCAAGAGAGTAATGTAGAGCTTGCTCTCCCTGTCTTTGAGTACTGTTTGCACTGTCCCGATTACCTCTTTGCTAACATTCTCTTCAGAGCTGCAGTGAAACCAGGAACCACGTGGAGAAGGCACCCACACTGAAAGTGCCTGGAGGGAACATTGGGGCTTCTTCTCAGTGTCTCTGATATAGGGTTTCACTGTCCCGGGAAACTCTCTGCTAACACCCTGCAGAGCGCTGTGCCCAATATACAGAAACGTCTTGCGGTATCCCCTACAGGGAAAGTGCCAGGAGGGAAAAGTGAGGATTATGTTTAGACTTTCTCGGAACTGCTTCAAATCAACTAGATATCTTTGTGCTGTAAATCTCCCAACAGCCAAATGTAAAAGCAGCAAACATCTCGCTGTATGTCCCACATCCAAAGTGCCAAGAGAGAGCTTGCTCTCCCTGTCTTTGAGTACTGTTTGCACTGTCCCGATTACCTCTTTGCTAACATTCTCTTCAGAGCTGCAGTGAAACCAGGAACCACGTGGAGAAGGCACCCACACTGAAAGTGCCTGGAGGGAACGTTGGGGCTTCTTCTCAGTGTCTCTGATATAGGGTTTCACTGTCCCGGGAAACTCTCTGCTAACACCCTGCAGAGCGCTGTGCCCAATATACAGAAACGTCTTGTGGTATCCCCTACAGGGAAAGTGCCAGGAGGGAAAAGTGAGGATTATGTTTAGACTTTCTCGGAACTGCTTCAAATCAACTAGATATCTTTGTGCTGTAAATCTCCCAACAGCCAAATGTAAAAGCAGCAAACATCTCGCTGTATGTCCCACATCCAAAGTGCCAAGAGAGAGCTTGCTCTCCCTGTCTTTGAGTACTGTTTGCACTGTCCCGATTACCTCTTTGCTAACATTCTCTTCAGAGCTGCAGTGAAACCAGGAACCACGTGGAGAAGGCACCCACACTGAAAGTGCCTGGAGGGAACGTTGGGGCTTCTTCTCAGTGTCTCTGATATAGGGTTTCACTGTCCCGGGAAACTCTCTGCTAACACCCTGCAGAGCGCTGTGCCCAATATACAGAAACGTCTTGCGGTATCTCCTACAGGGAAAGTGCCAGGAGGGAAAAGTGAGGATTATGTTTAGACTTTCTCGGAACTGCTTCAAATCAACTAGATATCTTTGTGCTGTAAATCTCCCAACAGCCAAATGTAAAAGCAGCAAACATCTCGCTGTATGTCCCACATCCAAAGTGCCAAGAGAGTAATGTAGAGCTTGCTCTCCCTGTCTTTGAGTACTGTTTGCACTGTCCCGATTACCTCTTTGCTAACATTCTCTTCAGAGCTGCAGTGAAACCAGGAACCACGTGGAGAAGGCACCCACACTGAAAGTGCCTGGAGGGAACATTGGGGCTTCTTCTCAGTGTCTCTGACATAGGGTTTCACTGTCCCGGGAAACTCTCTGCTAACACCCTGCACAGCGCTGTGCCCAATATACAGAAATGTCTTGCGGTATCCCCTACAGGGAAAGTGCCAGGAGGGAAAAGTGAGGATTATGCTTAGACTTTCTCGGAACTGCTTCAAATCAACTAGATATCTTTGTGCTGTAAATCTCCCAACAGCCAAATGTAAAAGCAGCAAACATCTCGCTGTATGTCCCACATCCAAAGTGCCAAGAGAGTAATGTAGAGCTTTCTCTCCCTGTCTTTGAGTACTGTTTGCACTGTCCCGATTACCTCTTTGCTAACATTCTCTTCAGAGCTGCAGTGAAACCAGGAACCACGTGGAGAAGGCACCCACACTGAAAGTGCCTGGAGGGAACATTGGGGCTTCTTCTCAGTGTCTCTGATATAGGGTTTCACTGTCCCGGGAAACTCTCTGCTAACACCCTGCAGAGCGCTGTGCCCAATATACAGAAATGTCTTGCGGTATCCCCTACAGGGAAAGTGCCAGGAGGGAAAAGTGAGGATTATGTTTAGATTTTCTCGGAACTGCTTCAAATCAACTAGATATCTTTGTGCTGTAAATCTCCCAACAGCCAAATGTAAAAGCAGCAAACATCTCGCTGTATGTCCCACATCCAAAGTGCCAAGAGAGAGCTTGCTCTCCCTGTCTTTGAGTACTGTTTGCACTGTCCCGATTACCTCTTTGCTAACATTCTCTTCAGAGCTGCAGTGAAACCAGGAACCACGTGGAGAAGGCACCCACACTGAAAGTGCCTGGAGGGAACATTGGGGCTTCTTCTCAGTGTCTCTGATATAGGGTTTCACTGTCCCGGGAAACTCTCTGCTAACACCCTGCAGAGCGCTGTGCCCAATATACAGAAACGTCTTGCGGTATCCCCTACAGGGAAAGTGCCAGGAGGGAAAAGTGAGGATTATGTTTAGACTTTCTCGGAACTGCTTCAAATCAACTAGATATCTTTGTGCTGTAAATCTCCCAACAGCCAAATGTAAAAGCAGCAAACATCTCGCTGTATGTCCCACATCCAAAGTGCCAAGAGAGAGCTTGCTCTCCCTGTCTTTGAGTACTGTTTGCACTGTCCCGATTACCTCTTTGCTAACATTCTCTTCAGAGCTGCAGTGAAACCAGGAACCACGTGGAGAAGGCACCCACACTGAAAGTGCCTGGAGGGAACATTGGGGCTTCTTCTCAGTGTCTCTGATATAGGGTTTCACTGTCCCGGGAAACTCTCTGCTAACACCCTGCAGAGCGCTGTGCCCAATATACAGAAACGTCTTGCGGTATCCCCTACAGGGAAAGTGCCAGGAGGGAAAAGTGAGGATTATGTTTAGACTTTCTCGGAACTGCTTCAAATCAACTAGATATCTTTGTGCTGTAAATCTCCCAACAGCCAAATGTAAAAGCAGCAAACATCTCGCTGTATGTCCCACATCCAAAGTGCCAAGAGAGAGCTTGCTCTCCCTGTCTTTGAGTACTGTTTGCACTGTCCCGATTACCTCTTTGCTAACATTCTCTTCAGAGCTGCAGTGAAACCAGGAACCACGTGGAGAAGCCACCCACACTGAAAGTGCCTGGAAGGAACGTTGGGGCTTCTTCTCAGTGTCTCTGATATAGTCTTTCACTGTCCCGGGAAACTCTCTGCTAACACCCTGCAGAGCGCTGTGCCCAATATACAGAAACGTCTTGCGGTATCTCCTACAGGGAAAGTGCCAGGAGGGAAAAGTGAGGATTATGTTTAGACTTTCTCGGAACTGCTTCAAATCAACTAGATATCTTTGTGCTGTAAATCTCCCAACAGCCAAACGCAAAAGCAGCAAACATCTCGCTGTATGTCCCACATCCAAAGTGCCAAGAGAGAGCTTGCTCTCCCTGTCTTTGAGTACTGTTTGCACTGTCCCGATTACCTCTTTGCTAACATTCTCTTCAGAGCTGCAGTGAAACCAGGAACCACGTGGAGAAGGCACCCACACTGAAAGTGCCTGGAGGGAACATTGGGGCTTCTTCTCAGTGTCTCTGATATAGGGTTTCACTGTCCCGGGAAACTCTCTGCTAACACCCTGCAGAGCGCTGTGCCCAATATACAGAAACGTCTTGCGGTATCCCCTACAGGGAAAGTGCCAGGAGGGAAAAGTGAGGATTATGTTTAGACTTTCTCGGAACTGCTTCAAATCAACTAGATATCTTTGTGCTGTAAATCTCCCAACAGCCAAATGTAAAAGCAGCAAACATCTCGCTGTATGTCCCACATCCAAAGTGCCAAGAGAGAGCTTGCTCTCCCTGTCTTTGAGTACTGTTTGCACTGTCCCGATTACCTCTTTGCTAACATTCTCTTCAGAGCTGCAGTGAAACCAGGAACCACGTGGAGAAGGCACCCACACTGAAAGTGCCTGGAGGGAACATTGGGGCTTCTTCTCAGTGTCTCTGATATAGGGTTTCAGTGTCCCGGGAAACTCTCTGCTAACACCCTGCAGAGCGCTGTGCCCAATATACAGAAACGTCTTGCGGTATCCCCTACAGGGAAAGTGCCAGGAGGGAAAAGTGAGGATTATGTTTAGACTTTCTCGGAACTGCTTCAAATCAACTAGATATCTTTGTGCTGTAAATCTCCCAACAGCCAAATGTAAAAGCAGCAAACATCTCGCTGTATGTCCCACATCCAAAGTGCCAAGAGAGAGCTTGCTCTCCCTGTCTTTGAGTACTGTTTGCACTGTCCCGATTACCTCTTTGCTAACATTCTCTTCAGAGCTGCAGTGAAACCAGGAACCACGTGGAGAAGGCACCCACACTGAAAGTGCCTGGAGGGAACGTTGGGGCTTCTTCTCAGTGTCTCTGATATAGGGTTTCACTGTCCCGGGAAACTCTCTGCTAACACCCTGCAGAGCGCTGTGCCCAATATACAGAAACGTCTTGCGGTATCTCCTACAGGGAAAGTGCCAGGAGGGAAAAGTGAGGATTATGTTTAGACTTTCTCGGAACTCCTTCAAATCAACTAGATATCTTTGTGCTGTAAATCTCCCAACAGCCAAATGTAAAAGCAGCAAACATCTCGCTGTATGTCCCACATCCAAAGTGCCAAGAGAGAGCTTGCTCTCCCTGTCTTTGAGTACTGTTTGCACTGTCCCGATTACCTCTTTGCTAACATTCTCTTCAGAGCTGCAGTGAAACCAGGAACCACGTGGAGAAGGCACCCACACTGAAAGTGCCTGGAGGGAACATTGGGGCTTCTTCTCAGTGTCTCTGACATAGGGTTTCACTGTCCCGGGAAACTCTCTGCTAACACCCTGCAGAGCGCTGTGCCCAATATACAGAAATGTCTTGCGGTATCCCCTACAGGGAAAGTGCCAGGAGGGAAAAGTGAGGATTATGCTTAGACTTTCTCGGAACTGCTTCAAATCAACTAGATATCTTTGTGCTGTAAATCTCCCAACAGCCAAATGTAAAAGCAGCAAACATCTCGCTGTATGTCCCACATCCAAAGTGCCAAGAGAGTAATGTAGAGCTTGCTCTCCCTGTCTTTGAGTACTGTTTGCACTGTCCCGATTACCTCTTTGCTAACATTCTCTTCAGAGCTGCAGTGAAACCAGGAACCACGTGGAGAAGGCACCCACACTGAAAGTGCCTGGAGGGAACATTGGGGCTTCTTCTCAGTGTCTCTGATATAGGGTTTCACTGTCCCGGGAAACTCTCTGCTAACACCCTGCAGAGCGCTGTGCCCAATATACAGAAACGTCTTGCGGTATCCCCTACAGGGAAAGTGCCAGGAGGGAAAAGTGAGGATTATGTTTAGACTTTCTCGGAACTGCTTCAAATCAACTAGATATCTTTGTGCTGTAAATCTCCCAACAGCCAAATGTAAAAGCAGCAAACATCTCGCTGTATGTCCCACATCCAAAGTGCCAAGAGAGAGCTTGCTCTCCCTGTCTTTGAGTACTGTTTGCACTGTCCCGATTACCTCTTTGCTAACATTCTCTTCAGAGCTGCAGTGAAACCAGGAACCACGTGGAGAAGGCACCCACACTGAAAGTGCCTGGAGGGAACGTTGGGGCTTCTTCTCAGTGTCTCTGATATAGGGTTTCACTGTCCCGGGAAACTCTCTGCTAACACCCTGCAGAGCGCTGTGCCCAATATACAGAAACGTCTTGCGGTATCTCCTACAGGGAAAGTGCCAGGAGGGAAAAGTGAGGATTATGTTTAGACTTTCTCGGAACTGCTTCAAATCAACTAGATATCTTTGTGCTGTAAATCTCCCAACAGCCAAATGTAAAAGCAGCAAACATCTCGCTGTATGTCCCACATCCAAAGTGCCAAGAGAGAGCTTGCTCTCCCTGTCTTTGAGTACTGTTTGCACTGTCCCGATTACCTCTTTGCTAACATTCTCTTCAGAGCTGCAGTGAAACCAGGAACCACGTGGAGAAGGCACCCACACTGAAAGTGCCTGGAGGGAACATTGGGGCTTCTTCTCAGTGTCTCTGACATAGGGTTTCACTGTCCCGGGAAACTCTCTGCTAACACCCTGCAGAGCGCTGTGCCCAATATACAGAAATGTCTTGCGGTATCCCCTACAGGGAAAGTGCCAGGAGGGAAAAGTGAGGATTATGCTTAGACTTTCTCGGAACTGCTTCAAATCAACTAGATATCTTTGTGCTGTAAATCTCCCAACAGCCAAATGTAAAAGCAGCAAACATCTCGCTGTATGTCCCACATCCAAAGTGCCAAGAGAGTAATGTAGAGCTTTCTCTCCCTGTCTTTGAGTACTGTTTGCACTGTCCCGATTACCTCTTTGCTAACATTCTCTTCAGAGCTGCAGTGAAACCAGGAACCACGTGGAGAAGGCACCCACACTGAAAGTGCCTGGAGGGAACATTGGGGCTTCTTCTCAGTGTCTCTGATATAGGGTTTCAGTGTCCCGGGAAACTCTCTGCTAACACCCTGCAGAGCGCTGTGCCCAATATACAGAAACGTCTTGCGGTATCCCCTACAGGGAAAGTGCCAGGAGGGAAAAGTGAGGATTATGTTTAGACTTTCTCGGAACTGCTTCAAATCAACTAGATATCTTTGTGCTGTAAATCTCCCAACAGCCAAATGTAAAAGCAGCAAACATCTCGCTGTATGTCCCACATCCAAAGTGCCAAGAGAGAGCTTGCTCTCCCTGTCTTTGAGTACTGTTTGCACTGTCCCGATTACCTCTTTGCTAACATTCTCTTCAGAGCTGCAGTGAAACCAGGAACCACGTGGAGAAGGCACCCACACTTAAAGTGCCTGGAGGGAACGTTGGGGCTTCTTCTCATTGTCTCTGATATAGGGTTTCACTGTCCCGGGAAACTCTCTGCTAACACCCTGCAGAGCGCTGTGCCCAATATACAGAAACGTCTTGCGGTATCTCCTACAGGGAAAGTGCCAGGAGGGAAAAGTGAGGATTATGTTTAGACTTTCTCGGAACTCCTTCAAATCAACTAGATATCTTTGTGCTGTAAATCTCCCAACAGCCAAATGTAAAAGCAGCAAACATCTCGCTGTATGTCCCACATCCAAAGTGCCAAGAGAGAGCTTGCTCTCCCTGTCTTTGAGTACTGTTTGCACTGTCCCGATTACCTCTTTGCTAACATTCTCTTCAGAGCTGCAGTGAAACCAGGAACCACGTGGAGAAGGCACCCACACTGAAAGTGCCTGGAGGGAACGTTGGGGCTTCTTCTCAGTGTCTCTGATATAGGGTTTCACTGTCCCGGGAAACTCTCTGCTAACACCCTGCAGAGCGCTGTGCCCAATATACAGAAACGTCTTGCGGTATCTCCTACAGGGAAAGTGCCAGGAGGGAAAAGTGAGGATTATGTTTAGACTTTCTCGGAACTGCTTCAAATCAACTAGATATCTTTGTGCTGTAAATCTCCCAACAGCCAAATGTAAAAGCAGCAAACATCTCGCTGTATGTCCCACATCCAAAGTGCCAAGAGAGAGCTTGCTCTCCCTGTCTTTGAGTACTGTTTGCACTGTCCCGATTACCTCTTTGCTAACATTCTCTTCAGAGCTGCAGTGAAACCAGGAACCACGTGGAGAAGGCACCCACACTGAAAGTGCCTGGAGGGAACATTGGGGCTTCTTCTCAGTGTCTCTGACATAGGGTTTCACTGTCCCGGGAAAGTCTCTGCTAACACCCTGCACAGCGCTGTGCCCAATATACAGAAATGTCTTGCGGTATCCCCTACAGGGAAAGTGCCAGGAGGGAAAAGTGAGGATTATGCTTAGACTTTCTCGGAACTGCTTCAAATCAACTAGATATCTTTGTGCTGTAAATCTCCCAACAGCCAAATGTAAAAGCAGCAAACATCTCGCTGTATGTCCCACATCCAAAGTGCCAAGAGAGTAATGTAGAGCTTTCTCTCCCTGTCTTTGAGTACTGTTTGCACTGTCCCGATTACCTCTTTGCTAACATTCTCTTCAGAGCTGCAGTGAAACCAGGAACCACGTGGAGAAGGCACCCACACTGAAAGTGCCTGGAGGGAACATTGGGGCTTCTTCTCAGTGTCTCTGATATAGGGTTTCACTGTCCCGGGAAACTCTCTGCTAACACCCGGCAGAGCGCTGTGCCCAATATACAGAAACGTCTTGCGGTATCCCCTACAGGGAAAGTGCCAGGAGGGAAAAGTGAGGATTATGCTTAGACTTTCTCGGAACTGCTTCAAATCAACTAGATATCTTTGTGCTGTAAATCTCCCAACAGCCAAATGTAAAAGCAGCAAACATCTCGCTGTATGTCCCACATCCAAAGTGCCAAGAGAGTAATGTAGAGCTTGCTCTCCCTGTCTTTGAGTACTGTTTGCACTGTCCCGATTACCTCTTTGCTAACATTCTCTTCAGAGCTGCAGTGAAACCAGGAACCACGTGGAGAAGGCACCCACACTGAAAGTGCCTGGAGGGAACATTGGGGCTTCTTCTCAGTGTCTCTGATATAGGGTTTCACTGTCCCGGGAAACTCTCTGCTAACACCCTGCAGAGCGCTGTGCCCAATATACAGAAACGTCTTGCGGTATCTCCTACAGGGAAAGTGCCAGGAGGGAAAAGTGAGGATTATGTTTAGACTTTCTCGGAACTGCTTCAAATCAACTAGATATCTTTGTGCTGTAAATCTCCCAACAGCCAAATGTAAAAGCAGCAAACATCTCGCTGTATGTCCCACATCCAAAGTGCCAAGAGAGAGCTTGCTCTCCCTGTCTTTGAGTACTGTTTGCACTGTCCCGATTACCTCTTTGCTAACATTCTCTTCAGAGCTGCAGTGAAACCAGGAACCACGTGGAGAAGGCACCCACACTGAAAGTGCCTGGAGGGAACGTTGGGGCTTCTTCTCAGTGTCTCTGATATAGGGTTTCACTGTCCCGGGAAACTCTCTGCTAACACCCTGCAGAGCGCTGTGCCCAATATACAGAAACGTCTTGCGGTATCCCCTACAGGGAAAGTGCCAGGAGGGAAAAGTGAGGATTATGTTTCGACTTTCTCGGAACTGCTTCAAATCAACTAGATATCTTTGTGCTGTAAATCTCCCAACAGCCAAATGTAAAAGCAGCAAACATCTCGCTGTATGTCCCACATCCAAAGTGCCAAGAGAGAGCTTGCTCTCCCTGTCTTTGAGTACTGTTTGCACTGTCCCGATTACCTCTTTGCTAACATTCTCTTCAGAGCTGCAGTGAAACCAGGAACCACGTGGAGAAGGCACCCACACTGAAAGTGCCTGGAGGGAACGTTGGGGCTTCTTCTCAGTGTCTCTGATATAGGGTTTCACTGTCCCGGGAAACTCTCTGCTAACACCCTGCAGAGCGCTGTGCCCAATATACAGAAACGTCTTGCGGTATCCCCTACAGGGAAAGTGCCAGGAGGGAAAAGTGAGGATTATGTTTAGACTTTCTCGGAACTGCTTCAAATCAACTAGATATCTTTGTGCTGTAAATCTCCCAACAGCCAAATGTAAAAGCAGCAAACATCTCGCTGTATGTCCCACATCCAAAGTGCCAAGAGAGAGCTTGCTCTCCCTGTCTTTGAGTACTGTTTGCACTGTCCCGATTACCTCTTTGCTAACATTCTCTTCAGAGCTGCAGTGAAACCAGGAACCACGTGGAGAAGGCACTCACACTGAAAGTGCCTGGAGGGAACATTGGGGCTTCTTCTCAGTGTCTCTGACATAGGGTTTCACTGTCCCGGGAAAGTCTCTGCTAACACCCTGCACAGCGCTGTGCCCAATATACAGAAATGTCTTGCGGTATCCCCTACAGGGAAAGTGCCAGGAGGGAAAAGTGAGGATTATGCTTAGACTTTCTCGGAACTGCTTCAAATCAACTAGATATCTTTGTGCTGTAAATCTCCCAACAGCCAAATGCAAAAGCAGCAAACATCTCGCTGTATGTCCCACATCCAAAGTGCCAAGAGAGTAATGTAGAGCTTGCTCTCCCTGTCTTTGAGTACTGTTTGCACTGTCCCGATTACCTCTTTGCTAACATTCTCTTCAGAGCTGCAGTGAAACCAGGAACCACGTGGAGAAGGCACCCACACTGAAAGTGCCTGGAGGGAACATTGGGGCTTCTTCTCAGTGTCTCTGATATAGGGTTTCACTGTCCCGGGAAACTCTCTGCTAACACCCTGCAGAGCGCTGTGCCCAATATACAGAAACGTCTTGCGGTATCCCCTACAGGGAAAGTGCCAGGAGGGAAAAGTGAGGATTATGTTTCGACTTTCTCGGAACTGCTTCAAATCAACTAGATATCTTTGTGCTGTAAATCTCCCAACAGCCAAATGTAAAAGCAGCAAACATCTCGCTGTATGTCCCACATCCAAAGTGCCAAGAGAGAGCTTGCTCTCCCTGTCTTTGAGTACTGTTTGCACTGTCCCGATTACCTCTTTGCTAACATTCTCTTCAGAGCTGCAGTGAAACCAGGAACCACGTGGAGAAGGCACCCACACTGAAAGTGCCTGGAGGGAACATTGGGGCTTCTTCTCAGTGTCTCTGACATAGGGTTTCACTGTCCCGGGAAACTCTCTGCTAACACCCTGCAGAGCGCTGTGCCCAATATACAGAAATGTCTTGCGGTATCCCCTACAGGGAAAGTGCCAGGAGGGAAAAGTGAGGATTATGCTTAGACTTTCTCGGAACTGCTTCAAATCAACTAGATATCTTTGTGCTGTAAATCTCCCAACAGCCAAATGTAAAAGCAGCAAACATCTCGCTGTATGTCCCACATCCAAAGTGCCAAGAGAGAGCTTGCTCTCCCTGTCTTTGAGTACTGTTTGCACTGTCCCGATTACCTCTTTGCTAACATTCTCTTCAGAGCTGCAGTGAAACCAGGAACCACGTGGAGAAGGCACCCACACTTAAAGTGCCTGGAGGGAACGTTGGGGCTTCTTCTCATTGTCTCTGATATAGGGTTTCACTGTCCCGGGAAACTCTCTGCTAACACCCTGCAGAGCGCTGTGCCCAATATACAGAAACGTCTTGCGGTATCTCCTACAGGGAAAGTGCCAGGAGGGAAAAGTGAGGATTATGTTTAGACTTTCTCGGAACTCCTTCAAATCAACTAGATATCTTTGTGCTGTAAATCTCCCAACAGCCAAATGTAAAAGCAGCAAACATCTCGCTGTATGTCCCACATCCAAAGTGCCAAGAGAGAGCTTGCTCTCCCTGTCTTTGAGTACTGTTTGCACTGTCCCGATTACCTCTTTGCTAACATTCTCTTCAGAGCTGCAGTGAAACCAGGAACCACGTGGAGAAGGCACCCACACTGAAAGTGCCTGGAGGGAACGTTGGGGCTTCTTCTCAGTGTCTCTGATATAGGGTTTCACTGTCCCGGGAAACTCTCTGCTAACACCCTGCAGAGCGCTGTGCCCAATATACAGAAACGTCTTGCGGTATCTCCTACAGGGAAAGTGCCAGGAGGGAAAAGTGAGGATTATGTTTAGACTTTCTCGGAACTGCTTCAAATCAACTAGATATCTTTGTGCTGTAAATCTCCCAACAGCCAAATGTAAAAGCAGCAAACATCTCGCTGTATGTCCCACATCCAAAGTGCCAAGAGAGAGCTTGCTCTCCCTGTCTTTGAGTACTGTTTGCACTGTCCCGATTACCTCTTTGCTAACATTCTCTTCAGAGCTGCAGTGAAACCAGGAACCACGTGGAGAAGGCACCCACACTGAAAGTGCCTGGAGGGAACATTGGGGCTTCTTCTCAGTGTCTCTGACATAGGGTTTCACTGTCCCGGGAAAGTCTCTGCTAACACCCTGCACAGCGCTGTGCCCAATATACAGAAATGTCTTGCGGTATCCCCTACAGGGAAAGTGCCAGGAGGGAAAAGTGAGGATTATGCTTAGACTTTCTCGGAACTGCTTCAAATCAACTAGATATCTTTGTGCTGTAAATCTCCCAACAGCCAAATGTAAAAGCAGCAAACATCTCGCTGTATGTCCCACATCCAAAGTGCCAAGAGAGTAATGTAGAGCTTTCTCTCCCTGTCTTTGAGTACTGTTTGCACTGTCCCGATTACCTCTTTGCTAACATTCTCTTCAGAGCTGCAGTGAAACCAGGAACCACGTGGAGAAGGCACCCACACTGAAAGTGCCTGGAGGGAACATTGGGGCTTCTTCTCAGTGTCTCTGATATAGGGTTTCACTGTCCCGGGAAACTCTCTGCTAACACCCGGCAGAGCGCTGTGCCCAATATACAGAAACGTCTTGCGGTATCCCCTACAGGGAAAGTGCCAGGAGGGAAAAGTGAGGATTATGCTTAGACTTTCTCGGAACTGCTTCAAATCAACTAGATATCTTTGTGCTGTAAATCTCCCAACAGCCAAATGTAAAAGCAGCAAACATCTCGCTGTATGTCCCACATCCAAAGTGCCAAGAGAGTAATGTAGAGCTTGCTCTCCCTGTCTTTGAGTACTGTTTGCACTGTCCCGATTACCTCTTTGCTAACATTCTCTTCAGAGCTGCAGTGAAACCAGGAACCACGTGGAGAAGGCACCCACACTGAAAGTGCCTGGAGGGAACATTGGGGCTTCTTCTCAGTGTCTCTGATATAGGGTTTCACTGTCCCGGGAAACTCTCTGCTAACACCCTGCAGAGCGCTGTGCCCAATATACAGAAACGTCTTGCGGTATCTCCTACAGGGAAAGTGCCAGGAGGGAAAAGTGAGGATTATGTTTAGACTTTCTCGGAACTGCTTCAAATCAACTAGATATCTTTGTGCTGTAAATCTCCCAACAGCCAAATGTAAAAGCAGCAAACATCTCGCTGTATGTCCCACATCCAAAGTGCCAAGAGAGAGCTTGCTCTCCCTGTCTTTGAGTACTGTTTGCACTGTCCCGATTACCTCTTTGCTAACATTCTCTTCAGAGCTGCAGTGAAACCAGGAACCACGTGGAGAAGGCACCCACACTGAAAGTGCCTGGAGGGAACGTTGGGGCTTCTTCTCAGTGTCTCTGATATAGGGTTTCACTGTCCCGGGAAACTCTCTGCTAACACCCTGCAGAGCGCTGTGCCCAATATACAGAAACGTCTTGCGGTATCCCCTACAGGGAAAGTGCCAGGAGGGAAAAGTGAGGATTATGTTTAGACTTTCTCGGAACTGCTTCAAATCAACTAGATATCTTTGTGCTGTAAATCTCCCAACAGCCAAATGTAAAAGCAGCAAACATCTCGCTGTATGTCCCACATCCAAAGTGCCAAGAGAGAGCTTGCTCTCCCTGTCTTTGAGTACTGTTTGCACTGTCCCGATTACCTCTTTGCTAACATTCTCTTCAGAGCTGCAGTGAAACCAGGAACCACGTGGAGAAGGCACCCACACTGAAAGTGCCTGGAGGGAACGTTGGGGCTTCTTCTCAGTGTCTCTGATATAGGGTTTCACTGTCCCGGGAAACTCTCTGCTAACACCCTGCAGAGCGCTGTGCCCAATATACAGAAACGTCTTGCGGTATCCCCTACAGGGAAAGTGCCAGGAGGGAAAAGTGAGGATTATGTTTAGACTTTCTCGGAACTGCTTCAAATCAACTAGATATCTTTGTGCTGTAAATCTCCCAACAGCCAAATGTAAAAGCAGCAAACATCTCGCTGTATGTCCCACATCCAAAGTGCCAAGAGAGAGCTTGCTCTCCCTGTCTTTGAGTACTGTTTGCACTGTCCCGATTACCTCTTTGCTAACATTCTCTTCAGAGCTGCAGTGAAACCAGGAACCACGTGGAGAAGGCACTCACACTGAAAGTGCCTGGAGGGAACATTGGGGCTTCTTCTCAGTGTCTCTGACATAGGGTTTCACTGTCCCGGGAAAGTCTCTGCTAACACCCTGCACAGCGCTGTGCCCAATATACAGAAATGTCTTGCGGTATCCCCTACAGGGAAAGTGCCAGGAGGGAAAAGTGAGGATTATGCTTAGACTTTCTCGGAACTGCTTCAAATCAACTAGATATCTTTGTGCTGTAAATCTCCCAACAGCCAAATGCAAAAGCAGCAAACATCTCGCTGTATGTCCCACATCCAAAGTGCCAAGAGAGTAATGTAGAGCTTGCTCTCCCTGTCTTTGAGTACTGTTTGCACTGTCCCGATTACCTCTTTGCTAACATTCTCTTCAGAGCTGCAGTGAAACCAGGAACCACGTGGAGAAGGCACCCACACTGAAAGTGCCTGGAGGGAACATTGGGGCTTCTTCTCAGTGTCTCTGATATAGGGTTTCACTGTCCCGGGAAACTCTCTGCTAACACCCTGCAGAGCGCTGTGCCCAATATACAGAAACGTCTTGCGGTATCCCCTACAGGGAAAGTGCCAGGAGGGAAAAGTGAGGATTATGTTTCGACTTTCTCGGAACTGCTTCAAATCAACTAGATATCTTTGTGCTGTAAATCTCCCAACAGCCAAATGTAAAAGCAGCAAACATCTCGCTGTATGTCCCACATCCAAAGTGCCAAGAGAGAGCTTGCTCTCCCTGTCTTTGAGTACTGTTTGCACTGTCCCGATTACCTCTTTGCTAACATTCTCTTCAGAGCTGCAGTGAAACCAGGAACCACGTGGAGAAGGCACCCACACTGAAAGTGCCTGGAAGGAACGTTGGGGCTTCTTCTCAGTGTCTCTGATATAGGGTTTCACTGTCCCGGGAAACTCTCTGCTAACACCCTGCAGAGCGCTGTGCCCAATATACAGAAAAGTCTTGCGGTATCTCCTACAGGGAAAGTGCCAGGAGGGAAAAGTGAGGATTATGTTTAGACTTTCTCGGAACTCCTTCAAATCAACTAGATATCTTTGTGCTGTAAATCTCCCAACAGCCAAACGCAAAAGCAGCAAACATCTCGCTGTATGTCCCACATCCAAAGTGCCAAGAGAGAGCTTGCTCTCCCTGTCTTTGAGTACTGTTTGCACTGTCCCGATTACCTCTTTGCTAACATTCTCTTCAGAGCTGCAGTGAAACCAGGAACCACGTGGAGAAGGCACCCACACTGAAAGTGCCTGGAGGGAACATTGGGGCTTCTTCTCAGTGTCTCTGACATAGGGTTTCACTGTCCCGGGAAACTCTCTGCTAACACCCTGCACAGCGCTGTGCCCAATATACAGAAATGTCTTGCGGTATCCCCTACAGGGAAAGTGCCAGGAGGGAAAAGTGAGGATTATGTTTAGACTTTCTCGGAACTGCTTCAAATCAACTAGATATCTTTGTGCTGTAAATCTCCCAACAGCCAAATGTAAAAGCAGCAAACATCTCGCTGTATGTCCCACATCCAAAGTGCCAAGAGAGTAATGTAGAGCTTGCTCTCCCTGTCTTTGAGTACTGTTTGCACTGTCCCGATTACCTCTTTGCTAACATTCTCTTCAGAGCTGCAGTGAAACCAGGAACCACGTGGAGAAGGCACCCACACTGAAAGTGCCTGGAGGGAACATTGGGGCTTCTTCTCAGTGTCTCTGATATAGGGTTTCACTGTCCCGGGAAACTCTCTGCTAACACCCTGCAGAGCGCTGTGCCCAATATACAGAAACGTCTTGCGGTATCTCCTACAGGGAAAGTGCCAGGAGGGAAAAGTGAGGATTATGTTTAGACTTTCTCGGAACTGCTTCAAATCAACTAGATATCTTTGTGCTGTAAATCTCCCAACAGCCAAATGTAAAAGCAGCAAACATCTCGCTGTATGTCCCACATCCAAAGTGCCAAGAGAGAGCTTGCTCTCCCTGTCTTTGAGTACTGTTTGCACTGTCCCGATTACCTCTTTGCTAACATTCTCTTCAGAGCTGCAGTGAAACCAGGAACCACGTGGAGAAGGCACCCACACTGAAAGTGCCTGGAGGGAACATTGGGGCTTCTTCTCAGTGTCTCTGACATAGGGTTTCACTGTCCCGGGAAACTCTCTGCTAACACCCTGCAGAGCGCTGTGCCCAATATACAGAAATGCCTTGCGGTATCCCCTACAGGGAAAGTGCCAGGAGGGAAAAGTGAGGATTATGTTTAGACTTTCTCGGAACTGCTTCAAATCAACTAGATATCTTTGTGCTGTAAATCTCCCAACAGCCAAATGTAAAAGCAGCAAACATCTCGCTGTATGTCCCACATCCAAAGTGCCAAGAGAGTAATGTAGAGCTTGCTCTCCCTGTCTTTGAGTACTGTTTGCACTGTCCCGATTACCTCTTTGCTAACATTCTCTTCAGAGCTGCAGTGAAACCAGGAACCACGTGGAGAAGGCACCCACACTGAAAGTGCCTAGAAGGAACGTTGGGGCTTCTTCTCAGTGTCTCTGATATAGGGTTTCACTGTCCCGGGAAACTCTCTGCTAACACCCTGCAGAGCGCTGTGCCCAATATACAGAAACGTCTTGCGGTATCTCCTACAGGGAAAGTGCCAGGAGGGAAAAGTGAGGATTATGTTTAGACTTTCTCGGAACTGCTTCAAATCAACTAGATATCTTTGTGCTGTAAATCTCCCAACAGCCAAATGCAAAAGCAGCAAACATCTCGCTGTATGTCCCACATCCAAAGTGCCAAGAGAGAGCTTGCTCTCCCTGTCTTTGAGTACTGTTTGCACTGTCCCGATTACCTCTTTGCTAACATTCTCTTCAGAGCTGCAGTGAAACCAGGAACCACGTGGAGAAGGCACCCACACTGAAAGTGCCTGGAGGGAACATTGGGGCTTCTTCTCAGTGTCTCTGATATAGGGTTTCACTGTCCCGGGAAAGTCTCTGCTAACACCCTGCAGAGCGCTGTGCCCAATATACAGAAACGTCTTGCGGTATCTCCTACAGGGAAAGTGCCAGGAGGGAAAAGTGAGGATTATGTTTAGACTTTCTCGGAACTGCTTCAAATCAACTAGATATCTTTGTGCTGTAAATCTCCCAACAGCCAAATGTAAAAGCAGCAAACATCTCGCTGTATGTCCCACATCCAAAGTGCCAAGAGAGAGCTTGCTCTCCCTGTCTTTGAGTACTGTTTGCACTGTCCCGATTACCTCTTTGCTAACATTCTCTTCAGAGCTGCAGTGAAACCAGGAACCACGTGGAGAAGGCACCCACACTGAAAGTGCCTGGAGGGAACATTGGGGCTTCTTCTCAGTGTCTCTGATATAGGGTTTCACTGTCCCGGGAAACTCTCTGCTAACACCCTGCAGAGCGCTGTGCCCAATATACAGAAACGTCTTGCGGTATCTCCTACAGGGAAAGTGCCAGGAGGGAAAAGTGAGGATTATGTTTAGACTTTCTCGGAACTGCTTCAAATCAACTAGATATCTTTGTGCTGTAAATCTCCCAACAGCCAAACGCAAAAGCAGCAAACATCTCGCTGTATGTCCCACATCCAAAGTGCCAAGAGAGAGCTTGCTCTCCCTGTCTTTGAGTACTGTTTGCACTGTCCCGATTACCTCTTTGCTAACATTCTCTTCAGAGCTGCAGTGAAACCAGGAACCACGTGGAGAAGGCACCCACACTGAAAGTGCCTGGAGGGAACATTGGGGCTTCTTCTCAGTGTCTCTGATATAGGGTTTCACTGTCCCGGGAAAGTCTCTGCTAACACCCTGCACAGCGCTGTGCCCAATATACAGAAACGTCTTGCGGTATCTCCTACAGGGAAAGTGCCAGGACGGAAAAGTGAGGATTATGCTTAGACTTTCTCGGAACTGCTTCAAATCAACTAGATATCTTTGTGCTGTAAATCTCCCAACAGCCAAATGCAAAAGCAGCAAACATCTCGCTGTATGTCCCACATCCAAAGTGCCAAGAGAGTAATGTAGAGCTTGCTCTCCCTGTCTTTGAGTACTGTTTGCACTGTCCCGATTACCTCTTTGCTAACATTCTCTTCAGAGCTGCAGTGAAACCAGGAACCACGTGGAGAAGGCACCCACACTGAAAGTGCCTGGAGGGAACATTGGGGCTTCTTCTCAGTGTCTCTGATATAGGGTTTCACTGTCCCGGGAAACTCTCTGCTAACACCCTGCAGAGCGCTGTGCCCAATATACAGAAACGTCTTGCGGTATCCCCTACAGGGAAAGTGCCAGGAGGGAAAAGTGAGGATTATGTTTAGACTTTCTCGGAACTGCTTCAAATCAACTAGATATCTTTGTGCTGTAAATCTCCCAACAGCCAAATGTAAAAGCAGCAAACATCTCGCTGTATGTCCCACATCCAAAGTGCCAAGAGAGAGCTTGCTCTCCCTGTCTTTGAGTACTGTTTGCACTGTCCCGATTACCTCTTTGCTAACATTCTCTTCAGAGCTGCAGTGAAACCAGGAACCACGTGGAGAAGGCACCCACACTTAAAGTGCCTGGAGGGAACGTTGGGGCTTCTTCTCATTGTCTCTGATATAGGGTTTCACTGTCCCGGGAAACTCTCTGCTAACACCCTGCAGAGCGCTGTGCCCAATATACAGAAACGTCTTGCGGTATCTCCTACAGGGAAAGTGCCAGGAGGGAAAAGTGAGGATTATGTTTAGACTTTCTCGGAACTCCTTCAAATCAACTAGATATCTTTGTGCTGTAAATCTCCCAACAGCCAAATGTAAAAGCAGCAAACATCTCGCTGTATGTCCCACATCCAAAGTGCCAAGAGAGAGCTTGCTCTCCCTGTCTTTGAGTACTGTTTGCACTGTCCCGATTACCTCTTTGCTAACATTCTCTTCAGAGCTGCAGTGAAACCAGGAACCACGTGGAGAAGGCACCCACACTGAAAGTGCCTGGAGGGAACGTTGGGGCTTCTTCTCAGTGTCTCTGATATAGGGTTTCACTGTCCCGGGAAACTCTCTGCTAACACCCTGCAGAGCGCTGTGCCCAATATACAGAAACGTCTTGCGGTATCTCCTACAGGGAAAGTGCCAGGAGGGAAAAGTGAGGATTATGTTTAGACTTTCTCGGAACTGCTTCAAATCAACTAGATATCTTTGTGCTGTAAATCTCCCAACAGCCAAATGTAAAAGCAGCAAACATCTCGCTGTATGTCCCACATCCAAAGTGCCAAGAGAGAGCTTGCTCTCCCTGTCTTTGAGTACTGTTTGCACTGTCCCGATTACCTCTTTGCTAACATTCTCTTCAGAGCTGCAGTGAAACCAGGAACCACGTGGAGAAGGCACCCACACTGAAAGTGCCTGGAGGGAACATTGGGGCTTCTTCTCAGTGTCTCTGACATAGGGTTTCACTGTCCCGGGAAAGTCTCTGCTAACACCCTGCACAGCGCTGTGCCCAATATACAGAAATGTCTTGCGGTATCCCCTACAGGGAAAGTGCCAGGAGGGAAAAGTGAGGATTATGCTTAGACTTTCTCGGAACTGCTTCAAATCAACTAGATATCTTTGTGCTGTAAATCTCCCAACAGCCAAATGTAAAAGCAGCAAACATCTCGCTGTATGTCCCACATCCAAAGTGCCAAGAGAGTAATGTAGAGCTTTCTCTCCCTGTCTTTGAGTACTGTTTGCACTGTCCCGATTACCTCTTTGCTAACATTCTCTTCAGAGCTGCAGTGAAACCAGGAACCACGTGGAGAAGGCACCCACACTGAAAGTGCCTGGAGGGAACATTGGGGCTTCTTCTCAGTGTCTCTGATATAGGGTTTCACTGTCCCGGGAAACTCTCTGCTAACACCCGGCAGAGCGCTGTGCCCAATATACAGAAACGTCTTGCGGTATCCCCTACAGGGAAAGTGCCAGGAGGGAAAAGTGAGGATTATGCTTAGACTTTCTCGGAACTGCTTCAAATCAACTAGATATCTTTGTGCTGTAAATCTCCCAACAGCCAAATGTAAAAGCAGCAAACATCTCGCTGTATGTCCCACATCCAAAGTGCCAAGAGAGTAATGTAGAGCTTGCTCTCCCTGTCTTTGAGTACTGTTTGCACTGTCCCGATTACCTCTTTGCTAACATTCTCTTCAGAGCTGCAGTGAAACCAGGAACCACGTGGAGAAGGCACCCACACTGAAAGTGCCTGGAGGGAACATTGGGGCTTCTTCTCAGTGTCTCTGATATAGGGTTTCACTGTCCCGGGAAACTCTCTGCTAACACCCTGCAGAGCGCTGTGCCCAATATACAGAAACGTCTTGCGGTATCTCCTACAGGGAAAGTGCCAGGAGGGAAAAGTGAGGATTATGTTTAGACTTTCTCGGAACTGCTTCAAATCAACTAGATATCTTTGTGCTGTAAATCTCCCAACAGCCAAATGTAAAAGCAGCAAACATCTCGCTGTATGTCCCACATCCAAAGTGCCAAGAGAGAGCTTGCTCTCCCTGTCTTTGAGTACTGTTTGCACTGTCCCGATTACCTCTTTGCTAACATTCTCTTCAGAGCTGCAGTGAAACCAGGAACCACGTGGAGAAGGCACCCACACTGAAAGTGCCTGGAGGGAACGTTGGGGCTTCTTCTCAGTGTCTCTGATATAGGGTTTCACTGTCCCGGGAAACTCTCTGCTAACACCCTGCAGAGCGCTGTGCCCAATATACAGAAACGTCTTGCGGTATCCCCTACAGGGAAAGTGCCAGGAGGGAAAAGTGAGGATTATGTTTAGACTTTCTCGGAACTGCTTCAAATCAACTAGATATCTTTGTGCTGTAAATCTCCCAACAGCCAAATGTAAAAGCAGCAAACATCTCGCTGTATGTCCCACATCCAAAGTGCCAAGAGAGAGCTTGCTCTCCCTGTCTTTGAGTACTGTTTGCACTGTCCCGATTACCTCTTTGCTAACATTCTCTTCAGAGCTGCAGTGAAACCAGGAACCACGTGGAGAAGGCACCCACACTGAAAGTGCCTGGAGGGAACGTTGGGGCTTCTTCTCAGTGTCTCTGATATAGGGTTTCACTGTCCCGGGAAACTCTCTGCTAACACCCTGCAGAGCGCTGTGCCCAATATACAGAAACGTCTTGCGGTATCCCCTACAGGGAAAGTGCCAGGAGGGAAAAGTGAGGATTATGTTTAGACTTTCTCGGAACTGCTTCAAATCAACTAGATATCTTTGTGCTGTAAATCTCCCAACAGCCAAATGTAAAAGCAGCAAACATCTCGCTGTATGTCCCACATCCAAAGTGCCAAGAGAGAGCTTGCTCTCCCTGTCTTTGAGTACTGTTTGCACTGTCCCGATTACCTCTTTGCTAACATTCTCTTCAGAGCTGCAGTGAAACCAGGAACCACGTGGAGAAGGCACTCACACTGAAAGTGCCTGGAGGGAACATTGGGGCTTCTTCTCAGTGTCTCTGACATAGGGTTTCACTGTCCCGGGAAAGTCTCTGCTAACACCCTGCACAGCGCTGTGCCCAATATACAGAAATGTCTTGCGGTATCCCCTACAGGGAAAGTGCCAGGAGGGAAAAGTGAGGATTATGCTTAGACTTTCTCGGAACTGCTTCAAATCAACTAGATATCTTTGTGCTGTAAATCTCCCAACAGCCAAATGCAAAAGCAGCAAACATCTCGCTGTATGTCCCACATCCAAAGTGCCAAGAGAGTAATGTAGAGCTTGCTCTCCCTGTCTTTGAGTACTGTTTGCACTGTCCCGATTACCTCTTTGCTAACATTCTCTTCAGAGCTGCAGTGAAACCAGGAACCACGTGGAGAAGGCACCCACACTGAAAGTGCCTGGAGGGAACATTGGGGCTTCTTCTCAGTGTCTCTGATATAGGGTTTCACTGTCCCGGGAAACTCTCTGCTAACACCCTGCAGAGCGCTGTGCCCAATATACAGAAACGTCTTGCGGTATCCCCTACAGGGAAAGTGCCAGGAGGGAAAAGTGAGGATTATGTTTCGACTTTCTCGGAACTGCTTCAAATCAACTAGATATCTTTGTGCTGTAAATCTCCCAACAGCCAAATGTAAAAGCAGCAAACATCTCGCTGTATGTCCCACATCCAAAGTGCCAAGAGAGAGCTTGCTCTCCCTGTCTTTGAGTACTGTTTGCACTGTCCCGATTACCTCTTTGCTAACATTCTCTTCAGAGCTGCAGTGAAACCAGGAACCACGTGGAGAAGGCACCCACACTGAAAGTGCCTGGAGGGAACATTGGGGCTTCTTCTCAGTGTCTCTGACATAGGGTTTCACTGTCCCGGGAAACTCTCTGCTAACACCCTGCACAGCGCTGTGCCCAATATACAGAAATGTCTTGCGGTATCCCCTACAGGGAAAGTGCCAGGAGGGAAAAGTGAGGATTATGTTTAGACTTTCTCGGAACTGCTTCAAATCAACTAGATATCTTTGTGCTGTAAATCTCCCAACAGCCAAATGTAAAAGCAGCAAACATCTCGCTGTATGTCCCACATCCAAAGTGCCAAGAGAGTAATGTAGAGCTTGCTCTCCCTGTCTTTGAGTACTGTTTGCACTGTCCCGATTACCTCTTTGCTAACATTCTCTTCAGAGCTGCAGTGAAACCAGGAACCACGTGGAGAAGGCACCCACACTGAAAGTGCCTGGAGGGAACATTGGGGCTTCTTCTCATTGTCTCTGATATAGGGTTTCACTGTCCCGGGAAACTCTCTGCTAACACCCTGCAGAGCGCTGTGCCCAATATACAGAAACGTCTTGCGGTATCTCCTACAGGGAAAGTGCCAGGAGGGAAAAGTGAGGATTATGTTTAGACTTTCTCGGAACTGCTTCAAATCAACTAGATATCTTTGTGCTGTAAATCTCCCAACAGCCAAATGTAAAAGCAGCAAACATCTCGCTGTATGTCCCACATCCAAAGTGCCAAGAGAGAGCTTGCTCTCCCTGTCTTTGAGTACTGTTTGCACTGTCCCGATTACCTCTTTGCTAACATTCTCTTCAGAGCTGCAGTGAAACCAGGAACCACGTGGAGAAGGCACCCACACTGAAAGTGCCTGGAGGGAACATTGGGGCTTCTTCTCAGTGTCTCTGACATAGGGTTTCACTGTCCCGGGAAACTCTCTGCTAACACCCTGCACAGCGCTGTGCCCAATATACAGAAATGCCTTGCGGTATCCCCTACAGGGAAAGTGCCAGGAGGGAAAAGTGAGGATTATGTTTAGACTTTCTCGGAACTGCTTCAAATCAACTAGATATCTTTGTGCTGTAAATCTCCCAACAGCCAAATGTAAAAGCAGCAAACATCTCGCTGTATGTCCCACATCCAAAGTGCCAAGAGAGTAATGTAGAGCTTGCTCTCCCTGTCTTTGAGTACTGTTTGCACTGTCCCGATTACCTCTTTGCTAACATTCTCTTCAGAGCTGCAGTGAAACCAGGAACCACGTGGAGAAGGCACCCACACTGAAAGTGCCTGGAGGGAACATTGGGGCTTCTTCTCAGTGTCTCTGATATAGGGTTTCACTGTCCCGGGAAAGTCTCTGCTAACACCCTGCAGAGCGCTGTGCCCAATATACAGAAACGTCTTGCGGTATCTCCTACAGGGAAAGTGCCAGGAGGGAAAAGTGAGGATTATGTTTAGACTTTCTCGGAACTGCTTCAAATCAACTAGATATCTTTGTGCTGTAAATCTCCCAACAGCCAAATGTAAAAGCAGCAAACATCTCGCTGTATGTCCCACATCCAAAGTGCCAAGAGAGAGCTTGCTCTCCCTGTCTTTGAGTACTGTTTGCACTGTCCCGATTACCTCTTTGCTAACATTCTCTTCAGAGCTGCAGTGAAACCAGGAACCACGTGGAGAAGGCACCCACACTGAAAGTGCCTGGAGGGAACATTGGGGCTTCTTCTCAGTGTCTCTGATATAGGGTTTCACTGTCCCGGGAAACTCTCTGCTAACACCCTGCAGAGCGCTGTGCCCAATATACAGAAACGTCTTGCGGTATCTCCTACAGGGAAAGTGCCAGGAGGGAAAAGTGAGGATTATGTTTAGACTTTCTCGGAACTGCTTCAAATCAACTAGATATCTTTGTGCTGTAAATCTCCCAACAGCCAAACGCAAAAGCAGCAAACATCTCGCTGTATGTCCCACATCCAAAGTGCCAAGAGAGAGCTTGCTCTCCCTGTCTTTGAGTACTGTTTGCACTGTCCCGATTACCTCTTTGCTAACATTCTCTTCAGAGCTGCAGTGAAACCAGGAACCACGTGGAGAAGGCACCCACACTGAAAGTGCCTGGAGGGAACATTGGGGCTTCTTCTCAGTGTCTCTGATATAGGGTTTCACTGTCCCGGGAAAGTCTCTGCTAACACCCTGCACAGCGCTGTGCCCAATATACAGAAACGTCTTGCGGTATCTCCTACAGGGAAAGTGCCAGGACGGAAAAGTGAGGATTATGCTTAGACTTTCTCGGAACTGCTTCAAATCAACTAGATATCTTTGTGCTGTAAATCTCCCAACAGCCAAATGTAAAAGCAGCAAACATCTCGCTGTATGTCCCACATCCAAAGTGCCAAGAGAGTAATGTAGAGCTTGCTCTCCCTGTCTTTGAGTACTGTTTGCACTGTCCCGATTACCTCTTTGCTAACATTCTCTTCAGAGCTGCAGTGAAACCAGGAACCACGTGGAGAAGGCACCCACACTGAAAGTGCCTGGAGGGAACATTGGGGCTTCTTCTCAGTGTCTCTGATATAGGGTTTCACTGTCCCGGGAAACTCTCTGCTAACACCCTGCAGAGCGCTGTGCCCAATATACAGAAACGTCTTGCGGTATCCCCTACAGGGAAAGTGCCAGGAGGGAAAAGTGAGGATTATGTTTAGACTTTCTCGGAACTGCTTCAAATCAACTAGATATCTTTGTGCTGTAAATCTCCCAACAGCCAAATGTAAAAGCAGCAAACATCTCGCTGTATGTCCCACATCCAAAGTGCCAAGAGAGAGCTTGCTCTCCCTGTCTTTGAGTACTGTTTGCACTGTCCCGATTACCTCTTTGCTAACATTCTCTTCAGAGCTGCAGTGAAACCAGGAACCACGTGGAGAAGGCACCCACACTGAAAGTGCCTGGAGGGAACATTGGGGCTTCTTCTCAGTGTCTCTGATATAGGGTTTCACTGTCCCGGGAAAGTCTCTGCTAACACCCTGCACAGCGCTGTGCCCAATATACAGAAATGTCTTGCGGTATCCCCTACAGGGAAAGTGCCAGGAGGGAAAAGTGAGGATTATGTTTAGACTTTCTCGGAACTGCTTCAAATCAACTAGATATCTTTGTGCTGTAAATCTCCCAACAGCCAAATGTAAAAGCAGCAAACATCTCGCTGTATGTCCCACATCCAAAGTGCCAAGAGAGTAATGTAGAGCTTGCTCTCCCTGTCTTTGAGTACTGTTTGCACTGTCCCGATTACCTCTTTGCTAATATTCTCTTCAGAGCTGCAGTGAAACCAGGAACCACGTGGAGAAGGCACCCACACTGAAAGTGCCTGGAGGGAACATTGGGGCTTCTTCTCAGTGTCTCTGATATAGGGTTTCACTGTCCCGGGAAACTCTCTGCTAACACCCTGCACAGCGCTGTGCCCAATATACAGAAATGTCTTGCGGTATCCCCTACAGGGAAAGTGCCAGGAGGGAAAAGTGAGGATTATGTTTAGACTTTCTCGGAACTGCTTCAAATCAACTAGATATCTTTGTGCTGTAAATCTCCCAACAGCCAAATGTAAAAGCAGCAAACATCTCGCTGTATGTCCCACATCCAAAGTGCCAAGAGAGTAATGTAGAGCTTGCTCTCCCTGTCTTTGAGTACTGTTTGCACTGTCCCGATTACCTCTTTGCTAACATTCTCTTCAGAGCTGCAGTGAAACCAGGAACCACGTGGAGAAGGCACCCACACTGAAAGTGCCTGGAGGGAACATTGGGGCTTCTTCTCAGTGTCTCTGATATAGGGTTTCACTGTCCCGGGAAAGTCTCTGCTAACACCCTGCACAGCGCTGTGCCCAATATACAGAAATGTCTTGCGGTATCCCCTACAGGGAAAGTGCCAGGAGGGAAAAGTGAGGATTATGTTTAGACTTTCTCGGAACTGCTTCAAATCAACTAGATATCTTTGTGCTGTAAATCTCCCAACAGCCAAATGTAAAAGCAGCAAACATCTCGCTGTATGTCCCACATCCAAAGTGCCAAGAGAGTAATGTAGAGCTTGCTCTCCCTGTCTTTGAGTACTGTTTGCACTGTCCCGATTACCTCTTTGCTAACATTCTCTTCAGAGCTGCAGTGAAACCAGGAACCACGTGGAGAAGGCACCCACACTGAAAGTGCCTGGAGGGAACATTGGGGCTTCTTCTCAGTGTCTCTGATATAGGGTTTCACTGTCCCGGGAAACTCTCTGCTAACACCCTGCACAGCGCTGTGCCCAATATACAGAAACGTCTTGCGGTATCTCCTACAGGGAAAGTGCCAGGAGGGAAAAGTGAGGATTATGTTTAGACTTTCTCGGAACTGCTTCAAATCAACTAGATATCTTTGTGCTGTAAATCTCCCAACAGCCAAACGCAAAAGCAGCAAACATCTCGCTGTATGTCCCACATCCAAAGTGCCAAGAGAGAGCTTGCTCTCCCTGTCTTTGAGTACTGTTTGCACTGTCCCGATTACCTCTTTGCTAACATTCTCTTCAGAGCTGCAGTGAAACCAGGAACCACGTGGAGAAGGCACCCACACTGAAAGTGCCTGGAGGGAACATTGGGGCTTCTTCTCAGTGTCTCTGACATAGGGTTTCACTGTCCCGGGAAAGTCTCTGCTAACACCCTGCAGAGCGCTGTGCCCAATATACAGAAATGTCTTGCGGTATCCCCTACAGGGAAAGTGCCAGGAGGGAAAAGTGAGGATTATGTTTAGACTTTCTCGGAACTGCTTCAAATCAACTAGATATCTTTGTGCTGTAAATCTCCCAACAGCCAAATGTAAAAGCAGCAAACATCTCGCTGTATGTCCCACATCCTGAGTGCCAAGAGAGTAATGTAGAGCTTGCTCTCCCTGTCTTTGAGTACTGTTTGCACTGTCCCGATTACCTCTTTGCTAACATTCTCTTCAGAGCTGCAGTGAAACCAGGAACCACGTGGAGAAGGCACCCACACTGAAAGTGCCTGGAGGGAACATTGGGGCTTCTTCTCAGTGTCTCTGACATAGGGTTTCACTGTCCCGGGAAAGTCTCTGCTAACACCCTGCAGAGCGCTGTGCCCAATATACAGAAATGTCTTGCGGTATCCCCTACAGGGAAAGTGCCAGGAGGGAAAAGTGAGGATTATGTTTAGACTTTCTCGGAACTGCTTCAAATCAACTAGATATCTTTGTGCTGTAAATCTCCCAACAGCCAAATGTAAAAGCAGCAAACATCTCGCTGTATGTCCCACATCCTGAGTGCCAAGAGAGTAATGTAGAGCTTGCTCTCCCTGTCTTTGAGTACTGTTTGCACTGTCCCGATTACCTCTTTGCTAACATTCTCTTCAGAGCTGCAGTGAAACCAGGAACCACGTGGAGAAGGCACCCACACTGAAAGTGCCTGGAAGGAACATTGGGGCTTCTTCTCAGTGTCTCTGACATAGGGTTTCACTGTCCCGGGAAACTCTCTGCTAACACCCTGCAGAGCGCTGTGCCCAATATACAGAAACGTCTTGCGGTATCTCCTACAGGGAAAGTGCCAGGAGGGAAAAGTGAGGATTATGTTTAGACTTTCTCGGAACTGCTTCAAATCAACTAGATATCTTTGTGCTGTAAATCTCCCAACAGCCAAATGTAAAAGCAGCAAACATCTCGCTGTATGTCCCACATCCAAAGTGCCAAGAGAGAGCTTGCTCTCCCTGTCTTTGAGTACTGTTTGCACTGTCCCGATTACCTCTTTGCTAACATTCTCTTCAGAGCTGCAGTGAAACCAGGAACCACGTGGAGAAGGCACTCACACTGAAAGTGCCTGGAGGGAACATTGGGGCTTCTTCTCAGTGTCTCTGACATAGGGTTTCACTGTCCCGGGAAAGTCTCTGCTAACACCCTGCACAGCGCTGTGCCCAATATACAGAAATGTCTTGCGGTATCCCCTACAGGGAAAGTGCCAGGAGGGAAAAGTGAGGATTATGCTTAGACTTTCTCGGAACTGCTTCAAATCAACTAGATATCTTTGTGCTGTAAATCTCCCAACAGCCAAATGCAAAAGCAGCAAACATCTCGCTGTATGTCCCACATCCAAAGTGCCAAGAGAGTAATGTAGAGCTTGCTCTCCCTGTCTTTGAGTACTGTTTGCACTGTCCCGATTACCTCTTTGCTAACATTCTCTTCAGAGCTGCAGTGAAACCAGGAACCACGTGGAGAAGGCACCCACACTGAAAGTGCCTGGAGGGAACATTGGGGCTTCTTCTCAGTGTCTCTGATATAGGGTTTCACTGTCCCGGGAAACTCTCTGCTAACACCCTGCAGAGCGCTGTGCCCAATATACAGAAACGTCTTGCGGTATCCCCTACAGGGAAAGTGCCAGGAGGGAAAAGTGAGGATTATGTTTCGACTTTCTCGGAACTGCTTCAAATCAACTAGATATCTTTGTGCTGTAAATCTCCCAACAGCCAAATGTAAAAGCAGCAAACATCTCGCTGTATGTCCCACATCCAAAGTGCCAAGAGAGAGCTTGCTCTCCCTGTCTTTGAGTACTGTTTGCACTGTCCCGATTACCTCTTTGCTAACATTCTCTTCAGAGCTGCAGTGAAACCAGGAACCACGTGGAGAAGGCACCCACACTGAAAGTGCCTGGAAGGAACGTTGGGGCTTCTTCTCAGTGTCTCTGATATAGGGTTTCACTGTCCCGGGAAACTCTCTGCTAACACCCTGCAGAGCGCTGTGCCCAATATACAGAAAAGTCTTGCGGTATCTCCTACAGGGAAAGTGCCAGGAGGGAAAAGTGAGGATTATGTTTAGACTTTCTCGGAACTCCTTCAAATCAACTAGATATCTTTGTGCTGTAAATCTCCCAACAGCCAAACGCAAAAGCAGCAAACATCTCGCTGTATGTCCCACATCCAAAGTGCCAAGAGAGAGCTTGCTCTCCCTGTCTTTGAGTACTGTTTGCACTGTCCCGATTACCTCTTTGCTAACATTCTCTTCAGAGCTGCAGTGAAACCAGGAACCACGTGGAGAAGGCACCCACACTGAAAGTGCCTGGAGGGAACATTGGGGCTTCTTCTCAGTGTCTCTGACATAGGGTTTCACTGTCCCGGGAAACTCTCTGCTAACACCCTGCACAGCGCTGTGCCCAATATACAGAAATGTCTTGCGGTATCCCCTACAGGGAAAGTGCCAGGAGGGAAAAGTGAGGATTATGTTTAGACTTTCTCGGAACTGCTTCAAATCAACTAGATATCTTTGTGCTGTAAATCTCCCAACAGCCAAATGTAAAAGCAGCAAACATCTCGCTGTATGTCCCACATCCAAAGTGCCAAGAGAGTAATGTAGAGCTTGCTCTCCCTGTCTTTGAGTACTGTTTGCACTGTCCCGATTACCTCTTTGCTAACATTCTCTTCAGAGCTGCAGTGAAACCAGGAACCACGTGGAGAAGGCACCCACACTGAAAGTGCCTGGAGGGAACATTGGGGCTTCTTCTCATTGTCTCTGATATAGGGTTTCACTGTCCCGGGAAACTCTCTGCTAACACCCTGCAGAGCGCTGTGCCCAATATACAGAAACGTCTTGCGGTATCTCCTACAGGGAAAGTGCCAGGAGGGAAAAGTGAGGATTATGTTTAGACTTTCTCGGAACTGCTTCAAATCAACTAGATATCTTTGTGCTGTAAATCTCCCAACAGCCAAATGTAAAAGCAGCAAACATCTCGCTGTATGTCCCACATCCAAAGTGCCAAGAGAGAGCTTGCTCTCCCTGTCTTTGAGTACTGTTTGCACTGTCCCGATTACCTCTTTGCTAACATTCTCTTCAGAGCTGCAGTGAAACCAGGAACCACGTGGAGAAGGCACCCACACTGAAAGTGCCTGGAGGGAACATTGGGGCTTCTTCTCAGTGTCTCTGACATAGGGTTTCACTGTCCCGGGAAACTCTCTGCTAACACCCTGCACAGCGCTGTGCCCAATATACAGAAATGCCTTGCGGTATCCCCTACAGGGAAAGTGCCAGGAGGGAAAAGTGAGGATTATGTTTAGACTTTCTCGGAACTGCTTCAAATCAACTAGATATCTTTGTGCTGTAAATCTCCCAACAGCCAAATGTAAAAGCAGCAAACATCTCGCTGTATGTCCCACATCCAAAGTGCCAAGAGAGTAATGTAGAGCTTGCTCTCCCTGTCTTTGAGTACTGTTTGCACTGTCCCGATTACCTCTTTGCTAACATTCTCTTCAGAGCTGCAGTGAAACCAGGAACCACGTGGAGAAGGCACCCACACTGAAAGTGCCTAGAAGGAACGTTGGGGCTTCTTCTCAGTGTCTCTGATATAGGGTTTCACTGTCCCGGGAAACTCTCTGCTAACACCCTGCAGAGCGCTGTGCCCAATATACAGAAACGTCTTGCGGTATCTCCTACAGGGAAAGTGCCAGGAGGGAAAAGTGAGGATTATGTTTAGACTTTCTCGGAACTGCTTCAAATCAACTAGATATCTTTGTGCTGTAAATCTCCCAACAGCCAAATGCAAAAGCAGCAAACATCTCGCTGTATGTCCCACATCCAAAGTGCCAAGAGAGAGCTTGCTCTCCCTGTCTTTGAGTACTGTTTGCACTGTCCCGATTACCTCTTTGCTAACATTCTCTTCAGAGCTGCAGTGAAACCAGGAACCACGTGGAGAAGGCACCCACACTGAAAGTGCCTGGAGGGAACATTGGGGCTTCTTCTCAGTGTCTCTGATATAGGGTTTCACTGTCCCGGGAAAGTCTCTGCTAACACCCTGCAGAGCGCTGTGCCCAATATACAGAAACGTCTTGCGGTATCTCCTACAGGGAAAGTGCCAGGAGGGAAAAGTGAGGATTATGTTTAGACTTTCTCGGAACTGCTTCAAATCAACTAGATATCTTTGTGCTGTAAATCTCCCAACAGCCAAATGTAAAAGCAGCAAACATCTCGCTGTATGTCCCACATCCAAAGTGCCAAGAGAGAGCTTGCTCTCCCTGTCTTTGAGTACTGTTTGCGCTGTCCCGATTACCTCTTTGCTAACATTCTCTTCAGAGCTGCAGTGAAACCAGGAACCACGTGGAGAAGGCACCCACACTGAAAGTGCCTGGAGGGAACATTGGGGCTTCTTCTCAGTGTCTCTGATATAGGGTTTCACTGTCCCGGGAAACTCTCTGCTAACACCCTGCAGAGCGCTGTGCCCAATATACAGAAACGTCTTGCGGTATCTCCTACAGGGAAAGTGCCAGGAGGGAAAAGTGAGGATTATGTTTAGACTTTCTCGGAACTGCTTCAAATCAACTAGATATCTTTGTGCTGTAAATCTCCCAACAGCCAAATGCAAAAGCAGCAAACATCTCGCTGTATGTCCCACATCCAAAGTGCCAAGAGAGAGCTTGCTCTCCCTGTCTTTGAGTACTGTTTGCACTGTCCCGATTACCTCTTTGCTAACATTCTCTTCAGAGCTGCAGTGAAACCAGGAACCACGTGGAGAAGGCACCCACACTGAAAGTGCCTGGAGGGAACATTGGGGCTTCTTCTCAGTGTCTCTGATATAGGGTTTCACTGTCCCGGGAAAGTCTCTGCTAACACCCTGCACAGCGCTGTGCCCAATATACAGAAACGTCTTGCGGTATCTCCTACAGGGAAAGTGCCAGGACGGAAAAGTGAGGATTATGCTTAGACTTTCTCGGAACTGCTTCAAATCAACTAGATATCTTTGTGCTGTAAATCTCCCAACAGCCAAATGTAAAAGCAGCAAACATCTCGCTGTATGTCCCACATCCAAAGTGCCAAGAGAGTAATGTAGAGCTTGCTCTCCCTGTCTTTGAGTACTGTTTGCACTGTCCCGATTACCTCTTTGCTAACATTCTCTTCAGAGCTGCAGTGAAACCAGGAACCACGTGGAGAAGGCACCCACACTGAAAGTGCCTGGAGGGAACATTGGGGCTTCTTCTCAGTGTCTCTGATATAGGGTTTCACTGTCCCGGGAAACTCTCTGCTAACACCCTGCAGAGCGCTGTGCCCAATATACAGAAACGTCTTGCGGTATCCCCTACAGGGAAAGTGCCAGGAGGGAAAAGTGAGGATTATGTTTAGACTTTCTCGGAACTGCTTCAAATCAACTAGATATCTTTGTGCTGTAAATCTCCCAACAGCCAAATGTAAAAGCAGCAAACATCTCGCTGTATGTCCCACATCCAAAGTGCCAAGAGAGAGCTTGCTCTCCCTGTCTTTGAGTACTGTTTGCACTGTCCCGATTACCTCTTTGCTAACATTCTCTTCAGAGCTGCAGTGAAACCAGGAACCACGTGGAGAAGGCACCCACACTGAAAGTGCCTGGAGGGAACATTGGGGCTTCTTCTCAGTGTCTCTGATATAGGGTTTCACTGTCCCGGGAAAGTCTCTGCTAACACCCTGCACAGCGCTGTGCCCAATATACAGAAATGTCTTGCGGTATCCCCTACAGGGAAAGTGCCAGGAGGGAAAAGTGAGGATTATGTTTAGACTTTCTCGGAACTGCTTCAAATCAACTAGATATCTTTGTGCTGTAAATCTCCCAACAGCCAAATGTAAAAGCAGCAAACATCTCGCTGTATGTCCCACATCCAAAGTGCCAAGAGAGTAATGTAGAGCTTGCTCTCCCTGTCTTTGAGTACTGTTTGCACTGTCCCGATTACCTCTTTGCTAATATTCTCTTCAGAGCTGCAGTGAAACCAGGAACCACGTGGAGAAGGCACCCACACTGAAAGTGCCTGGAGGGAACATTGGGGCTTCTTCTCAGTGTCTCTGATATAGGGTTTCACTGTCCCGGGAAACTCTCTGCTAACACCCTGCACAGCGCTGTGCCCAATATACAGAAATGTCTTGCGGTATCCCCTACAGGGAAAGTGCCAGGAGGGAAAAGTGAGGATTATGTTTAGACTTTCTCGGAACTGCTTCAAATCAACTAGATATCTTTGTGCTGTAAATCTCCCAACAGCCAAATGTAAAAGCAGCAAACATCTCGCTGTATGTCCCACATCCAAAGTGCCAAGAGAGTAATGTAGAGCTTGCTCTCCCTGTCTTTGAGTACTGTTTGCACTGTCCCGATTACCTCTTTGCTAACATTCTCTTCAGAGCTGCAGTGAAACCAGGAACCACGTGGAGAAGGCACCCACACTGAAAGTGCCTGGAGGGAACATTGGGGCTTCTTCTCAGTGTCTCTGATATAGGGTTTCACTGTCCCGGGAAAGTCTCTGCTAACACCCTGCACAGCGCTGTGCCCAATATACAGAAATGTCTTGCGGTATCCCCTACAGGGAAAGTGCCAGGAGGGAAAAGTGAGGATTATGTTTAGACTTTCTCGGAACTGCTTCAAATCAACTAGATATCTTTGTGCTGTAAATCTCCCAACAGCCAAATGTAAAAGCAGCAAACATCTCGCTGTATGTCCCACATCCAAAGTGCCAAGAGAGTAATGTAGAGCTTGCTCTCCCTGTCTTTGAGTACTGTTTGCACTGTCCCGATTACCTCTTTGCTAACATTCTCTTCAGAGCTGCAGTGAAACCAGGAACCACGTGGAGAAGGCACCCACACTGAAAGTGCCTGGAGGGAACATTGGGGCTTCTTCTCAGTGTCTCTGATATAGGGTTTCACTGTCCCGGGAAACTCTCTGCTAACACCCTGCACAGCGCTGTGCCCAATATACAGAAACGTCTTGCGGTATCTCCTACAGGGAAAGTGCCAGGAGGGAAAAGTGAGGATTATGTTTAGACTTTCTCGGAACTGCTTCAAATCAACTAGATATCTTTGTGCTGTAAATCTCCCAACAGCCAAACGCAAAAGCAGCAAACATCTCGCTGTATGTCCCACATCCAAAGTGCCAAGAGAGAGCTTGCTCTCCCTGTCTTTGAGTACTGTTTGCACTGTCCCGATTACCTCTTTGCTAACATTCTCTTCAGAGCTGCAGTGAAACCAGGAACCACGTGGAGAAGGCACCCACACTGAAAGTGCCTGGAGGGAACATTGGGGCTTCTTCTCAGTGTCTCTGACATAGGGTTTCACTGTCCCGGGAAAGTCTCTGCTAACACCCTGCAGAGCGCTGTGCCCAATATACAGAAATGTCTTGCGGTATCCCCTACAGGGAAAGTGCCAGGAGGGAAAAGTGAGGATTATGTTTAGACTTTCTCGGAACTGCTTCAAATCAACTAGATATCTTTGTGCTGTAAATCTCCCAACAGCCAAATGTAAAAGCAGCAAACATCTCGCTGTATGTCCCACATCCTGAGTGCCAAGAGAGTAATGTAGAGCTTGCTCTCCCTGTCTTTGAGTACTGTTTGCACTGTCCCGATTACCTCTTTGCTAACATTCTCTTCAGAGCTGCAGTGAAACCAGGAACCACGTGGAGAAGGCACCCACACTGAAAGTGCCTGGAGGGAACATTGGGGCTTCTTCTCAGTGTCTCTGACATAGGGTTTCACTGTCCCGGGAAAGTCTCTGCTAACACCCTGCAGAGCGCTGTGCCCAATATACAGAAATGTCTTGCGGTATCCCCTACAGGGAAAGTGCCAGGAGGGAAAAGTGAGGATTATGTTTAGACTTTCTCGGAACTGCTTCAAATCAACTAGATATCTTTGTGCTGTAAATCTCCCAACAGCCAAATGTAAAAGCAGCAAACATCTCGCTGTATGTCCCACATCCTGAGTGCCAAGAGAGTAATGTAGAGCTTGCTCTCCCTGTCTTTGAGTACTGTTTGCACTGTCCCGATTACCTCTTTGCTAACATTCTCTTCAGAGCTGCAGTGAAACCAGGAACCACGTGGAGAAGGCACCCACACTGAAAGTGCCTGGAAGGAACATTGGGGCTTCTTCTCAGTGTCTCTGACATAGGGTTTCACTGTCCCGGGAAACTCTCTGCTAACACCCTGCAGAGCGCTGTGCCCAATATACAGAAACGTCTTGCGGTATCTCCTACAGGGAAAGTGCCAGGAGGGAAAAGTGAGGATTATGTTTAGACTTTCTCGGAACTGCTTCAAATCAACTAGATATCTTTGTGCTGTAAATCTCCCAACAGCCAAATGTAAAAGCAGCAAACATCTCGCTGTATGTCCCACATCCAAAGTGCCAAGAGAGTAATGTAGAGCTTGCTCTCCCTGTCTTTGAGTACTGTTTGCACTGTCCCGATTACCTCTTTGCTAACATTCTCTTCAGAGCTGCAGTGAAACCAGGAACCACGTGGAGAAGGCACCCACACTGAAAGTGCCTAGAAGGAACGTTGGGGCTTCTTCTCAGTGTCTCTGATATAGGGTTTCACTGTCCCGGGAAACTCTCTGCTAACACCCTGCAGAGCGCTGTGCCCAATATACAGAAACGTCTTGCGGTATCTCCTACAGGGAAAGTGCCAGGAGGGAAAAGTGAGGATTATGTTTAGACTTTCTCGGAACTGCTTCAAATCAACTAGATATCTTTGTGCTGTAAATCTCCCAACAGCCAAACGCAAAAGCAGCAAACATCTCGCTGTATGTCCCACATCCAAAGTGCCAAGAGAGAGCTTGCTCTCCCTGTCTTTGAGTACTGTTTGCACTGTCCCGATTACCTCTTTGCTAACATTCTCTTCAGAGCTGCAGTGAAACCAGGAACCACGTGGAGAAGGCACCCACACTGAAAGTGCCTGGAGGGAACATTGGGGCTTCTTCTCAGTGTCTCTGATATAGGGTTTCACTGTCCCGGGAAACTCTCTGCTAACACCCTGCACAGCGCTGTGCCCAATATACAGAAACGTCTTGCGGTATCTCCTACAGGGAAAGTGCCAGGAGGGAAAAGTGAGGATTATGTTTAGACTTTCTCGGAACTGCTTCAAATCAACTAGATATCTTTGTGCTGTAAATCTCCCAACAGCCAAATGTAAAAGCAGCAAACATCTCGCTGTATGTCCCACATCCAAAGTGCCAAGAGAGAGCTTGCTCTCCCTGTCTTTGAGTACTGTTTGCACTGTCCCGATTACCTCTTTGCTAACATTCTCTTCAGAGCTGCAGTGAAACCAGGAACCACGTGGAGAAGGCACCCACACTGAAAGTGCCTGGAGGGAACATTGGGGCTTCTTCTCAGTGTCTCTGACATAGGGTTTCACTGTCCCGGGAAAGTCTCTGCTAACACCCTGCACAGCGCTGTGCCCAATATACAGAAATGTTTTGCGGTATCCCCTACAGGGAAAGTGCCAGGAGGGAAAAGTGAGGATTATGTTTAGACTTTCTCGGAACTGCTTCAAATCAACTAGATATCTTTGTGCTGTAAATCTCCCAACAGCCAAATGTAAAAGCAGCAAACATCTCGCTGTATGTTCCACATCCAAAGTGCCAAGAGAGTAATGTAGAGCTTGCTCTCCCTGTCTTTGAGTACTGTTTGCACTGTCCCGATTACCTCTTTGCTAACATTCTCTTCAGAGCTGCAGTGAAACCAGGAACCACGTGGAGAAGGCACCCACACTGAAAGTGCCTGGAGGGAACATTGGGGCTTCTTCTCAGTGTCTCTGATATAGGGTTTCACTGTCCCGGGAAACTCTCTGCTAACACCCTGCAGAGCGCTGTGCCCAATATACAGAAACGTCTTGCGGTATCTCCTACAGGGAAAGTGCCAGGAGGGAAAAGTGAGGATTATGTTTAGACTTTCTCGGAACTGCTTCAAATCAACTAGATATCTTTGTGCTGTAAATCTCCCAACAGCCAAATGCAAAAGCAGCAAACATCTCGCTGTATGTCCCACATCCAAAGTGCCAAGAGAGAGCTTGCTCTCCCTGTCTTTGAGTACTGTTTGCACTGTCCCGATTACCTCTTTGCTAACATTATCTTCAGAGCTGCAGTGAAACCAGGAACCACGTGGAGAAGGCACCCACACTGAAAGTGCCTGGAGGGAACATTGGGGCTTCTTCTCAGTGTCTCTGATATAGGGTTTCACTGTCCCGGGAAAGTCTCTGCTAACACCCTGCACAGCGCTGTGCCCAATATACAGAAACGTCTTGCGGTATCTCCTACAGGGAAAGTGCCAGGAGGGAAAAGTGAGGATTATGTTTAGACTTTCTCGGAACTGCTTCAAATCAACTAGATATCTTTGTGCTGTAAATCTCCCAACAGCCAAACGCAAAAGCAGCAAACATCTCACTGTATGTCCCACATCCAAAGTGCCAAGAGAGTAATGTAGAGCTTGCTCTCCCTGTCTTTGAGTACTGTTTGCACTGTCCCGATTACCTCTTTGCTAACATTCTCTTCAGAGCTGCAGTGAAACCAGGAACCACGTGGAGAAGGCACCCACACTGAAAGTGCCTGGAGGGAACATTGGGGCTTCTTCTCAGTGTCTCTGATATAGGGTTTCACTGTCCCGGGAAACTCTCTGCTAACACCCTGCAGAGCGCTGTGCCCAATATACAGAAACGTCTTGCGGTATCTCCTACAGGGAAAGTGCCAGGAGGGAAAAGTGAGGATTATGTTTAGACTTTCTCGGAACTGCTTCAAATCAACTAGATATCTTTGTGCTGTAAATCTCCCAACAGCCAAATGTAAAAGCAGCAAACATCTCGCTGTATGTCCCACATCCAAAGTGCCAAGAGAGAGCTTGCTCTCCCTGTCTTTGAGTACTGTTTGCACTGTCCCGATTACCTCTTTGCTAACATTCTCTTCAGAGCTGCAGTGAAACCAGGAACCACGTGGAGAAGGCACCCACACTGAAAGTGCCTGGAGGGAACATTGGGGCTTCTTCTCAGTGTCTCTGACATAGGGTTTCACTGTCCCGGGAAACTCTCTGCTAACACCCTGCAGAGCGCTGTGCCCAATATACAGAAATGTCTTGCGGTATCTCCTACAGGGAAAGTGCCAGGAGGGAAAAGTGAGGATTATGTTTAGACTTTCTCGGAACTGCTTCAAATCAACTAGATATCTTTGTGCTGTAAATCTCCCAACAGCCAAATGTAAAAGCAGCAAACATCTCGCTGTATGTCCCACATCCAAAGTGCCAAGAGAGAGCTTGCTCTCCCTGTCTTTGAGTACTGTTTGCACTGTCCCGATTACCTCTTTGCTAACATTCTCTTCAGAGCTGCAGTGAAACCAGGAACCACGTGGAGAAGGCACCCACACTGAAAGTGCCTGGAAGGAACATTGGGGCTTCTTCTCAGTGTCTCTGACATAGGGTTTCACTGTCCCGGGAAAGTCTCTGCTAACACCCTGCACAGCGCTGTGCCCAATATACAGAAATGTCTTGCGGTATCCCCTACAGGGAAAGTGCCAGGAGGGAAAAGTGAGGATTATGTTTAGACTTTCTCGGAACTGCTTCAAATCAACTAGATATCTTTGTGCTGTAAATCTCCCAACAGCCAAACGCAAAAGCAGCAAACATCTCACTGTATGTCCCACATCCAAAGTGCCAAGAGAGTAATGTAGAGCTTGCTCTCCCTGTCTTTGAGTACTGTTTGCACTGTCCCGATTACCTCTTTGCTAACATTCTCTTCAGAGCTGCAGTGAAACCAGGAACCACGTGGAGAAGGCACCCACACTGAAAGTGCCTGGAGGGAACATTGGGGCTTCTTCTCAGTGTCTCTGATATAGGGTTTCACTGTCCCGGGAAACTCTCTGCTAACACCCTGCACAGCGCTGTGCCCAATATACAGAAACGTCTTGCGGTATCTCCTACAGGGAAAGTGCCAGGAGGGAAAAGTGAGGATTATGTTTAGACTTTCTCGGAACTGCTTCAAATCAACTAGATATCTTTGTGCTGTAAATCTCCCAACAGCCAAATGTAAAAGCAGCAAACATCTCGCTGTATGTCCCACATCCAAAGTGCCAAGAGAGAGCTTGCTCTCCCTGTCTTTGAGTACTGTTTGCACTGTCCCGATTACCTCTTTGCTAACATTCTCTTCAGAGCTGCAGTGAAACCAGGAACCACGTGGAGAAGGCACCCACACTGAAAGTGCCTGGAGGGAACATTGGGGCTTCTTCTCAGTGTCTCTGACATAGGGTTTCACTGTCCCGGGAAAGTCTCTGCTAACACCCTGCACAGCGCTGTGCCCAATATACAGAAATGTTTTGCGGTATCCCCTACAGGGAAAGTGCCAGGAGGGAAAAGTGAGGATTATGTTTAGACTTTCTCGGAACTGCTTCAAATCAACTAGATATCTTTGTGCTGTAAATCTCCCAACAGCCAAATGTAAAAGCAGCAAACATCTCGCTGTATGTTCCACATCCAAAGTGCCAAGAGAGTAATGTAGAGCTTGCTCTCCCTGTCTTTGAGTACTGTTTGCACTGTCCCGATTACCTCTTTGCTAACATTCTCTTCAGAGCTGCAGTGAAACCAGGAACCACGTGGAGAAGGCACCCACACTGAAAGTGCCTGGAGGGAACATTGGGGCTTCTTCTCAGTGTCTCTGATATAGGGTTTCACTGTCCCGGGAAACTCTCTGCTAACACCCTGCAGAGCGCTGTGCCCAATATACAGAAACGTCTTGCGGTATCTCCTACAGGGAAAGTGCCAGGAGGGAAAAGTGAGGATTATGTTTAGACTTTCTCGGAACTGCTTCAAATCAACTAGATATCTTTGTGCTGTAAATCTCCCAACAGCCAAATGCAAAAGCAGCAAACATCTCGCTGTATGTCCCACATCCAAAGTGCCAAGAGAGAGCTTGCTCTCCCTGTCTTTGAGTACTGTTTGCACTGTCCCGATTACCTCTTTGCTAACATTCTCTTCAGAGCTGCAGTGAAACCAGGAACCACGTGAGAAGGCACCCACACTGAAAGTGCCTGGAAGGAACATTGGGGCTTCTTCTCAGTGTCTCTGACATAGGGTTTCACTGTCCCGGGAAAGTCTCTGCTAACACCCTGCACAGCGCTGTGCCCAATATACAGAAATGTCTTGCGGTATCCCCTACAGGGAAAGTGCCAGGAGGGAAAAGTGAGGATTATGTTTAGACTTTCTCGGAACTGCTTCAAATCAACTAGATATCTTTGTGCTGTAAATCTCCCAACAGCCAAACGCAAAAGCAGCAAACATCTCACTGTATGTCCCACATCCAAAGTGCCAAGAGAGTAATGTAGAGCTTGCTCTCCCTGTCTTTGAGTACTGTTTGCACTGTCCCGATTACCTCTTTGCTAACATTCTCTTCAGAGCTGCAGTGAAACCAGGAACCACGTGGAGAAGGCACCCACACTGAAAGTGCCTGGAGGGAACATTGGGGCTTCTTCTCAGTGTCTCTGATATAGGGTTTCACTGTCCCGGGAAACTCTCTGCTAACACCCTGCAGAGCGCTGTGCCCAATATACAGAAACGTCTTGCGGTATCTCCTACAGGGAAAGTGCCAGGAGGGAAAAGTGAGGATTATGTTTAGACTTTCTCGGAACTGCTTCAAATCAACTAGATATCTTTGTGCTGTAAATCTCCCAACAGCCAAATGTAAAAGCAGCAAACATCTCGCTGTATGTCCCACATCCAAAGTGCCAAGAGAGAGCTTGCTCTCCCTGTCTTTGAGTACTGTTTGCACTGTCCCGATTACCTCTTTGCTAACATTCTCTTCAGAGCTGCAGTGAAACCAGGAACCACGTGGAGAAGGCACCCACACTGAAAGTGCCTGGAGGGAACATTGGGGCTTCTTCTCAGTGTCTCTGACATAGGGTTTCACTGTCCCGGGAAACTCTCTGCTAACACCCTGCAGAGCGCTGTGCCCAATATACAGAAATGTCTTGCGGTATCTCCTACAGGGAAAGTGCCAGGAGGGAAAAGTGAGGATTATGTTTAGACTTTCTCGGAACTGCTTCAAATCAACTAGATATCTTTGTGCTGTAAATCTCCCAACAGCCAAATGTAAAAGCAGCAAACATCTCGCTGTATGTCCCACATCCAAAGTGCCAAGAGAGAGCTTGCTCTCCCTGTCTTTGAGTACTGTTTGCACTGTCCCGATTACCTCTTTGCTAACATTCTCTTCAGAGCTGCAGTGAAACCAGGAACCACGTGGAGAAGGCACCCACACTGAAAGTGCCTGGAAGGAACATTGGGGCTTCTTCTCAGTGTCTCTGACATAGGGTTTCACTGTCCCGGGAAAGTCTCTGCTAACACCCTGCACAGCGCTGTGCCCAATATACAGAAATGTCTTGCGGTATCCCCTACAGGGAAAGTGCCAGGAGGGAAAAGTGAGGATTATGTTTAGACTTTCTCGGAACTGCTTCAAATCAACTAGATATCTTTGTGCTGTAAATCTCCCAACAGCCAAACGCAAAAGCAGCAAACATCTCACTGTATGTCCCACATCCAAAGTGCCAAGAGAGTAATGTAGAGCTTGCTCTCCCTGTCTTTGAGTACTGTTTGCACTGTCCCGATTACCTCTTTGCTAACATTCTCTTCAGAGCTGCAGTGAAACCAGGAACCACGTGGAGAAGGCACCCACACTGAAAGTGCCTGGAGGGAACATTGGGGCTTCTTCTCAGTGTCTCTGATATAGGGTTTCACTGTCCCGGGAAACTCTCTGCTAACACCCTGCACAGCGCTGTGCCCAATATACAGAAACGTCTTGCGGTATCTCCTACAGGGAAAGTGCCAGGAGGGAAAAGTGAGGATTATGTTTAGACTTTCTCGGAACTGCTTCAAATCAACTAGATATCTTTGTGCTGTAAATCTCCCAACAGCCAAATGTAAAAGCAGCAAACATCTCGCTGTATGTCCCACATCCAAAGTGCCAAGAGAGAGCTTGCTCTCCCTGTCTTTGAGTACTGTTTGCACTGTCCCGATTACCTCTTTGCTAACATTCTCTTCAGAGCTGCAGTGAAACCAGGAACCACGTGGAGAAGGCACCCACACTGAAAGTGCCTGGAGGGAACATTGGGGCTTCTTCTCAGTGTCTCTGACATAGGGTTTCACTGTCCCGGGAAAGTCTCTGCTAACACCCTGCACAGCGCTGTGCCCAATATACAGAAATGTTTTGCGGTATCCCCTACAGGGAAAGTGCCAGGAGGGAAAAGTGAGGATTATGTTTAGACTTTCTCGGAACTGCTTCAAATCAACTAGATATCTTTGTGCTGTAAATCTCCCAACAGCCAAATGTAAAAGCAGCAAACATCTCGCTGTATGTTCCACATCCAAAGTGCCAAGAGAGTAATGTAGAGCTTGCTCTCCCTGTCTTTGAGTACTGTTTGCACTGTCCCGATTACCTCTTTGCTAACATTCTCTTCAGAGCTGCAGTGAAACCAGGAACCACGTGGAGAAGGCACCCACACTGAAAGTGCCTGGAGGGAACATTGGGGCTTCTTCTCAGTGTCTCTGATATAGGGTTTCACTGTCCCGGGAAACTCTCTGCTAACACCCTGCAGAGCGCTGTGCCCAATATACAGAAACGTCTTGCGGTATCTCCTACAGGGAAAGTGCCAGGAGGGAAAAGTGAGGATTATGTTTAGACTTTCTCGGAACTGCTTCAAATCAACTAGATATCTTTGTGCTGTAAATCTCCCAACAGCCAAATGCAAAAGCAGCAAACATCTCGCTGTATGTCCCACATCCAAAGTGCCAAGAGAGAGCTTGCTCTCCCTGTCTTTGAGTACTGTTTGCACTGTCCCGATTACCTCTTTGCTAACATTATCTTCAGAGCTGCAGTGAAACCAGGAACCACGTGGAGAAGGCACCCACACTGAAAGTGCCTGGAGGGAACATTGGGGCTTCTTCTCAGTGTCTCTGATATAGGGTTTCACTGTCCCGGGAAAGTCTCTGCTAACACCCTGCACAGCGCTGTGCCCAATATACAGAAACGTCTTGCGGTATCTCCTACAGGGAAAGTGCCAGGAGGGAAAAGTGAGGATTATGTTTAGACTTTCTCGGAACTGCTTCAAATCAACTAGATATCTTTGTGCTGTAAATCTCCCAACAGCCAAATGTAAAAGCAGCAAACATCTCGCTGTATGTCCCACATCCAAAGTGCCAAGAGAGAGCTTGCTCTCCCTGTCTTTGAGTACTGTTTGCGCTGTCCCGATTACCTCTTTGCTAACATTCTCTTCAGAGCTGCAGTGAAACCAGGAACCACGTGAGAAGGCACCCACACTGAAAGTGCCTGGAAGGAACATTGGGGCTTCTTCTCAGTGTCTCTGACATAGGGTTTCACTGTCCCGGGAAAGTCTCTGCTAACACCCTGCACAGCGCTGTGCCCAATATACAGAAATGTCTTGCGGTATCCCCTACAGGGAAAGTGCCAGGAGGGAAAAGTGAGGATTATGTTTAGACTTTCTCGGAACTGCTTCAAATCAACTAGATATCTTTGTGCTGTAAATCTCCCAACAGCCAAACGCAAAAGCAGCAAACATCTCACTGTATGTCCCACATCCAAAGTGCCAAGAGAGTAATGTAGAGCTTGCTCTCCCTGTCTTTGAGTACTGTTTGCACTGTCCCGATTACCTCTTTGCTAACATTCTCTTCAGAGCTGCAGTGAAACCAGGAACCACGTGGAGAAGGCACCCACACTGAAAGTGCCTGGAGGGAACATTGGGGCTTCTTCTCAGTGTCTCTGATATAGGGTTTCACTGTCCCGGGAAACTCTCTGCTAACACCCTGCAGAGCGCTGTGCCCAATATACAGAAACGTCTTGCGGTATCTCCTACAGGGAAAGTGCCAGGAGGGAAAAGTGAGGATTATGTTTAGACTTTCTCGGAACTGCTTCAAATCAACTAGATATCTTTGTGCTGTAAATCTCCCAACAGCCAAATGTAAAAGCAGCAAACATCTCGCTGTATGTCCCACATCCAAAGTGCCAAGAGAGAGCTTGCTCTCCCTGTCTTTGAGTACTGTTTGCACTGTCCCGATTACCTCTTTGCTAACATTCTCTTCAGAGCTGCAGTGAAACCAGGAACCACGTGGAGAAGGCACCCACACTGAAAGTGCCTGGAGGGAACATTGGGGCTTCTTCTCAGTGTCTCTGACATAGGGTTTCACTGTCCCGGGAAACTCTCTGCTAACACCCTGCAGAGCGCTGTGCCCAATATACAGAAATGTCTTGCGGTATCTCCTACAGGGAAAGTGCCAGGAGGGAAAAGTGAGGATTATGTTTAGACTTTCTCGGAACTGCTTCAAATCAACTAGATATCTTTGTGCTGTAAATCTCCCAACAGCCAAATGTAAAAGCAGCAAACATCTCGCTGTATGTCCCACATCCAAAGTGCCAAGAGAGAGCTTGCTCTCCCTGTCTTTGAGTACTGTTTGCACTGTCCCGATTACCTCTTTGCTAACATTCTCTTCAGAGCTGCAGTGAAACCAGGAACCACGTGGAGAAGGCACCCACACTGAAAGTGCCTGGAAGGAACATTGGGGCTTCTTCTCAGTGTCTCTGACATAGGGTTTCACTGTCCCGGGAAAGTCTCTGCTAACACCCTGCACAGCGCTGTGCCCAATATACAGAAATGTCTTGCGGTATCCCCTACAGGGAAAGTGCCAGGAGGGAAAAGTGAGGATTATGTTTAGACTTTCTCGGAACTGCTTCAAATCAACTAGATATCTTTGTGCTGTAAATCTCCCAACAGCCAAACGCAAAAGCAGCAAACATCTCACTGTATGTCCCACATCCAAAGTGCCAAGAGAGTAATGTAGAGCTTGCTCTCCCTGTCTTTGAGTACTGTTTGCACTGTCCCGATTACCTCTTTGCTAACATTCTCTTCAGAGCTGCAGTGAAACCAGGAACCACGTGGAGAAGGCACCCACACTGAAAGTGCCTGGAGGGAACATTGGGGCTTCTTCTCAGTGTCTCTGATATAGGGTTTCACTGTCCCGGGAAAGTCTCTGCTAACACCCTGCACAGCGCTGTGCCCAATATACAGAAACGTCTTGCGGTATCTCCTACAGGGAAAGTGCCAGGAGGGAAAAGTGAGGATTATGTTTAGACTTTCTCGGAACTGCTTCAAATCAACTAGATATCTTTGTGCTGTAAATCTCCCAACAGCCAAATGTAAAAGCAGCAAACATCTCGCTGTATGTCCCACATCCAAAGTGCCAAGAGAGAGCTTGCTCTCCCTGTCTTTGAGTACTGTTTGCACTGTCCCGATTACCTCTTTGCTAACATTCTCTTCAGAGCTGCAGTGAAACCAGGAACCACGTGGAGAAGGCACCCACACTGAAAGTGCCTGGAGGGAACATTGGGGCTTCTTCTCAGTGTCTCTGATATAGGGTTTCACTGTCCCGGGAAACTCTCTGCTAACACCCTGCAGAGCGCTGTGCCCAATATACAGAAACGTCTTGCGGTATCTCCTACAGGGAAAGTGCCAGGAGGGAAAAGTGAGGATTATGTTTAGACTTTCTCGGAACTGCTTCAAATCAACTAGATATCTTTGTGCTGTAAATCTCCCAACAGCCAAATGCAAAAGCAGCAAACATCTCGCTGTATGTCCCACATCCAAAGTGCCAAGAGAGAGCTTGCTCTCCCTGTCTTTGAGTACTGTTTGCACTGTCCCGATTACCTCTTTGCTAACATTCTCTTCAGAGCTGCAGTGAAACCAGGAACCACGTGGAGAAGGCACCCACACTGAAAGTGCCTGGAGGGAACATTGGGGCTTCTTCTCAGTGTCTCTGATATAGGGTTTCACTGTCCCGGGAAAGTCTCTGCTAACACCCTGCACAGCGCTGTGCCCAATATACAGAAACGTCTTGCGGTATCTCCTACAGGGAAAGTGCCAGGAGGGAAAAGTGAGGATTATGTTTAGACTTTCTCGGAACTGCTTCAAATCAACTAGATATCTTTGTGCTGTAAATCTCCCAACAGCCAAATGTAAAAGCAGCAAACATCTCACTGTATGTCCCACATCCAAAGTGCCAAGAGAGAGCTTGCTCTCCCTGTCTTTGAGTACTGTTTGCGCTGTCCCGATTACCTCTTTGCTAACATTCTCTTCAGAGCTGCAGTGAAACCAGGAACCACGTGAGAAGGCACCCACACTGAAAGTGCCTGGAAGGAACATTGGGGCTTCTTCTCAGTGTCTCTGATATAGGGTTTCACTGTCCCGGGAAACTCTCTGCTAACACCCTGCAGAGCGCTGTGCCCAATATACAGAAACGTCTTGCGGTATCTCCTACAGGGAAAGTTCCAGGAGGGAAAAGTGAGGATTATGCTTAGACTTTCTCGGAACTGCTTCAAATCAACTAGATATCTTTGTGCTGTAAATCTCCCAACAGCCAAATGCAAAAGCAGCAAACATCTCGCTGTATGTCCCACATCCAAAGTGCCAAGAGAGAGGTTGCTCTCCCTGTCTTTGAGTACTGTTTGCACTGTCCCGATTACCTCTTTGCTAACATTCTCTTCAGAGCTGCAGTGAAACCAGGAACCACGTGGAGAAGGCACCCACACTGAAAGTGCCTGGAGGGAACATTGGGGCTTCTTCTCAGTGTCTCTGACATAGGGTTTCACTGTCCCGGGAAACTCTCTGCTAACACCCTGCACAGCGCTGTGCCCAATATACAGAAATGTCTTGCGGTATCTCCTACAGGGAAAGTGCCAGGAGGGAAAAGTGAGGATTATGTTTAGACTTTCTCGGAACTGCTTCAAATCAACTAGATATCTTTGTGCTGTAAATCTCCCAACAGCCAAATGTAAAAGCAGCAAACATCTCGCTGTATGTCCCACATCCAAAGTGCCAAGAGAGAGCTTGCTCTCCCTGTCTTTGAGTACTGTTTGCACTGTCCCGATTACCTCTTTGCTAACATTCTCTTCAGAGCTGCAGTGAAACCAGGAACCACGTGGAGAAGGCACCCACACTGAAAGTGCCTGGAGGGAACATTGGGGCTTCTTCTCAGTGTCTCTGATATAGGGTTTCACTGTCCCGGGAAACTCTCTGCTAACACCCTGCACAGCGCTGTGCCCAATATACAGAAACGTCTTGCGGTATCTCCTACAGGGAAAGTGCCAGGAGGGAAAAGTGAGGATTATGTTTAGACTTTCTCGGAACTGCTTCAAATCAACTAGATATCTTTGTGCTGTAAATCTCCCAACAGCCAAATGTAAAAGCAGCAAACATCTCGCTGTATGTCCCACATCCAAAGTGCCAAGAGAGAGCTTGCTCTCCCTGTCTTTGAGTACTGTTTGCACTGTCCCGATTACCTCTTTGCTAACATTCTCTTCAGAGCTGCAGTGAAACCAGGAACCACGTGGAGAAGGCACCCACACTGAAAGTGCCTGGAGGGAACATTGGGGCTTCTTCTCAGTGTCTCTGACATAGGGTTTCACTGTCCCGGGAAACTCTCTGCTAACACCCTGCACAGCGCTGTGCCCAATATACAGAAATGTTTTGCGGTATCCCCTACAGGGAAAGTGCCAGGAGGGAAAAGTGAGGATTATGTTTAGACTTTCTCGGAACTGCTTCAAATCAACTAGATATCTGTGCTGTAAATCTCCCAACAGCCAAATGTAAAAGCAGCAAACATCTCGCTGTATGTCCCACATCCAAAGTGCCAAGAGAGTAATGTAGAGCTTGCTCTCCCTGTCTTTGAGTACTGTTTGCACTGTCCCGATTACCTCTTTGCTAACATTCTCTTCAGAGCTGCAGTGAAACCAGGAACCACGTGGAGAAGGCACCCACACTGAAAGTGCCTGGCGGGAACATTGGGGCTTCTTCTCAGTGTCTCTGACATAGGGTTTCACTGTCCCGGGAAAGTCTCTGCTAACACCCTGCAGAGCGCTGTGCCCAATATACAGAAACGTCTTGCGGTATCTCCTACAGGGAAAGTGCCAGGAGGGAAAAGTGAGGATTATGCTTAGACTTTCTCGGAACTGCTTCAAATCCACTAGATATCTTTGTGCTGTAAATCTCCCAACAGCAAAATGCAAAAGCAGCAAACATCTCGCTGTATGTCCCACATCCAAAGTGCCAAGAGAGAGCTTGCTCTCCCTGTCTTTGAGTACTGTTTGCACTGTCCCGATTACCTCTTTGCTAACATTATCTTCAGAGCTGCAGTGAAACCAGGAACCACGTGGAGAAGGCACCCACACTGAAAGTGCCTGGAGGGAACATTGGGGCTTCTTCTCAGTGTCTCTGACATAGGGTTTCACTGTCCCGGGAAAGTCTCTGCTAACACCCTGCACAGCGCTGTGCCCAATATACAGAAACGTCTTGCGGTATCCCCTACAGGGAAAGTGCCAGGAGGGAAAAGTGAGGATTATGTTTAGACTTTCTCGGAACTGCTTCAAATCAACTAGATATCTTTGTGCTGTAAATCTCCCAACAGCCAAACGCAAAAGCAGCAAACATCTCACTGTATGTCCCACATCCAAAGTGCCAAGAGAGTAATGTAGAGCTTGCTCTCCCTGTCTTTGAGTACTGTTTGCACTGTCCCGATTACCTCTTTGCTAACATTCTCTTCAGAGCTGCAGTGAAACCAGGAACCACGTGAGAAGGCACCCACACTGAAAGTGCCTGGAAGGAACATTGGGGCTTCTTCTCAGTGTCGCTGACATAGGGTTTCACTGTCCCGGGAAAGTCTCTGCTAACACCCTGCACAGCGCTGTGCCCAATATACAGAAATGTCTTGCGGTATCCCCTACAGGGAAAGTGCCAGGAGGGAAAAGTGAGGATTATGTTTAGACTTTCTCGGAACTGCTTCAAATCAACTAGATATCTTTGTGCTGTAAATCTCCCAACAGCCAAACGCAAAAGCAGCAAACATCTCACTGTATGTCCCACATCCAAAGTGCCAAGAGAGTAATGTAGAGCTTGCTCTCCCTGTCTTTGAGTACTGTTTGCACTGTCCCGATTACCTCTTTGCTAACATTCTCTTCAGAGCTGCAGTGAAACCAGGAACCACGTGGAGAAGGCACCCACACTGAAAGTGCCTGGAGGGAACATTGGGGCTTCTTCTCAGTGTCTCTGATATAGGGTTTCACTGTCCCGGGAAACTCTCTGCTAACACCCTGCAGAGCGCTGTGCCCAATATACAGAAACGTCTTGCGGTATCCCCTACAGGGAAAGTGCCAGGAGGGAAAAGTGAGGATTATGTTTAGACTTTCTCGGAACTGCTTCAAATCAACTAGATATCTTTGTGCTGTAAATCTCCCAACAGCCAAATGTAAAAGCAGCAAACATCTCGCTGTATGTCCCACATCCAAAGTGCCAAGAGAGAGCTTGCTCTCCCTGTCTTTGAGTACTGTTTGCACTGTCCCGATTACCTCTTTGCTAACATTCTCTTCAGAGCTGCAGTGAAACCAGGAACCACGTGGAGAAGGCACCCACACTGAAAATGCCTGGAGGGAACATTGGGGCTTCTTCTCAGTGTCTCTGACATAGGGTTTCACTGTCCCGGGAAAGTCTCTGCTAACACCCTGCACAGCGCTGTGCCCAATATACAGAAATGTTTTGCGGTATCCCCTACAGGGAAAGTGCCAGGAGGGAAAAGTGAGGATTATGTTTAGACTTTCTCGGAACTGCTTCAAATCAACTAGATATCTTTGTGCTGTAAATCTCCCAACAGCCAAATGTAAAAGCAGCAAACATCTCGCTGTATGTCCCACATCCAAAGTGCCAAGAGAGTAATGTAGAGCTTGCTCTCCCTGTCTTTGAGTACTGTTTGCACTGTCCCGATTACCTCTTTGCTAACATTCTCTTCAGAGCTGCAGTGAAACCAGGAACCACGTGGAGAAGGCACCCACACTGAAAGTGCCTGGAGGGAACATTGGGGCTTCTTCTCAGTGTCTCTGACATAGGGTTTCACTGTCCCGGGAAACTCTCTGCTAACACCCTGCAGAGCGCTGTGCCCAATATACAGAAACGTCTTGCGGTATCTCCTACAGGGAAAGTGCCAGGAGGGAAAAGTGAGGATTATGTTTAGACTTTCTCGGAACTGCTTCAAATCAACTAGATATCTTTGTGCTGTAAATCTCCCAACAGCTAAACGCAAAAGCAGCAAACATCTCGCTGTATGTCCCACATCCAAAGTGCCAAGAGAGTAATGTAGAGCTTGCTCTCCCTATCTTTGAGTACTGTTTGCACTGTCCCGATTACCTCTTTGCTAACATTCTCTTCAGAGCTGCAGTGAAACCAGGAACCACGTGGAGAAGGCACCCACACTGAAAGTGCCTAGAAGGAACGTTGGGGCTTCTTCTCAGTGTCTCTGATATAGGGTTTCACTGTCCCGGGAAACTCTCTGCTAACACCCTGCAGAGCGCTGTGCCCAATATACAGAAACGTCTTGCGGTATCTCCTACAGGGAAAGTGCCAGGAGGGAAAAGTGAGGATTATGTTTAGACTTTCTCGGAACTGCTTCAAATCAACTAGATATCTTTGTGCTGTAAATCTCCCAACAGCCAAACGCAAAAGCAGCAAACATCTCGCTGTATGTCCCACATCCAAAGTGCCAAGAGAGTGCTTGCTCTCCCTGTCTTTGAGTACTGTTTGCACTGTCCCGATTACCTCTTTGCTAACATTCTCTTCAGAGCTGCAGTGAAACCAGGAACCACGTGGAGAAGGCACCCACACTGAAAGTGCCTGGAGGGAACATTGGGGCTTCTTCTCAGTGTCTCTGACATAGGGTTTCACTGTCCCGGGAAAGTCTCTGCTAACACCCTGCACAGCGCTGTGCCCAATATACAGAAACGTCTTGCGGTATCTCCTACAGGGAAAGTGCCAGGAGGGAAAAGTGAGGATTATGCTTAGACTTTCTCGGAACTGCTTCAAATCAACTAGATATCTTTGTGCTGTAAATCTCCCAACAGCCAAATGCAAAAGCAGCAAACATCTCGCTGTATGTCCCACATCCAAAGTGCCAAGAGAGAGCTTGCTCTCCCTGTCTTTGAGTACTGTTTGCACTGTCCCGATTACCTCTTTGCTAACATTCTCTTCAGAGCTGCAGTGAAACCAGGAACCACGTGGAGAAGGCACCCACACTGAAAATGCCTGGAGGGAACATTGGGGCTTCTTCTCAGTGTCTCTGACATAGGGTTTCACTGTCCCGGGAAAGTCTCTGCTAACACCCTGCACAGCGCTGTGCCCAATATACAGAAATGTTTTGCGGTATCCCCTACAGGGAAAGTGCCAGGAGGGAAAAGTGAGGATTATGTTTAGACTTTCTCGGAACTGCTTCAAATCAACTAGATATCTTTGTGCTGTAAATCTCCCAACAGCCAAATGTAAAAGCAGCAAACATCTCGCTGTATGTCCCACATCCAAAGTGCCAAGAGAGTAATGTAGAGCTTGCTCTCCCTGTCTTTGAGTACTGTTTGCACTGTCCCGATTACCTCTTTGCTAACATTCTCTTCAGAGCTGCAGTGAAACCAGGAACCACGTGGAGAAGGCACCCACACTGAAAGTGCCTGGAGGGAACATTGGGGCTTCTTCTCAGTGTCTCTGATATAGGGTTTCACTGTCCCGGGAAACTCTCTGCTAACACCCTGCAGAGCGCTGTGCCCAATATACAGAAACGTCTTGCGGTATCTCCTACAGGGAAAGTGCCAGGAGGGAAAAGTGAGGATTATGCTTAGACTTTCTCGGAACTGCTTCAAATCAACTAGATATCTTTGTGCTGTAAATCTCCCAACAGCTAAACGCAAAAGCAGCAAACATCTCGCTGTATGTCCCACATCCAAAGTGCCAAGAGAGTAATGTAGAGCTTGCTCTCCCTATCTTTGAGTACTGTTTGCACTGTCCCGATTACCTCTTTGCTAACATTCTCTTCAGAGCTGCAGTGAAACCAGGAACCACGTGGAGAAGGCACCCACACTGAAAGTGCCTAGAAGGAACGTTGGGGCTTCTTCTCAGTGTCTCTGATATAGGGTTTCACTGTCCCGGGAAACTCTCTGCTAACACCCTGCAGAGCGCTGTGCCCAATATACAGAAACGTCTTGCGGTATCTCCTACAGGGAAAGTGCCAGGAGGGAAAAGTGAGGATTATGTTTAGACTTTCTCGGAACTGCTTCAAATCAACTAGATATCTTTGTGCTGTAAATCTCCCAACAGCCAAACGCAAAAGCAGCAAACATCTCGCTGTATGTCCCACATCCAAAGTGCCAAGAGAGTGCTTGCTCTCCCTGTCTTTGAGTACTGTTTGCACTGTCCCGATTACCTCTTTGCTAACATTCTCTTCAGAGCTGCAGTGAAACCAGGAACCACGTGGAGAAGGCACCCACACTGAAAGTGCCTGGAGGGAACATTGGGGCTTCTTCTCAGTGTCTCTGACATAGGGTTTCACTGTCCCGGGAAAGTCTCTGCTAACACCCTGCACAGCGCTGTGCCCAATATACAGAAACGTCTTGCGGTATCTCCTACAGGGAAAGTGCCAGGAGGGAAAAGTGAGGATTATGCTTAGACTTTCTCGGAACTGCTTCAAATCAACTAGATATCTTTGTGCTGTAAATCTCCCAACAGCCAAATGCAAAAGCAGCAAACATCTCGCTGTATGTCCCACATCCAAAGTGCCAAGAGAGTAATGTAGAGCTTGCTCTCCCTGTCTTTGAGTACTGTTTGCACTGTCCCGATTACCTCTTTGCTAACATTCTCTTCAGAGCTGCAGTGAAACCAGGAACCACGTGGAGAAGGCACCCACACTGAAAGTGCCTGGAGGGAACATTGGGGCTTCTTCTCAGTGTCTCTGATATAGGGTTTCACTGTCCCGGGAAACTCTCTGCTAACACCCTGCAGAGCGCTGTGCCCAATATACAGAAACGTCTTGCGGTATCTCCTACAGGGAAAGTGCCAGGAGGGAAAAGTGAGGATTATGTTTAGACTTTCTCGGAACTGCTTCAAATCAACTAGATATCTTTGTGCTGTAAATCTCCCAACAGCCAAACGCAAAAGCAGCAAACATCTCGCTGTATGTCCCACATCCAAAGTGCCAGGAGAGAGCTTGCTCTCCCTGTCTTTGAGTACTGTTTGCACTGTCCCGATTACCTCTTTGCTAACATTCTCTTCAGAGCTGCAGTGAAACCAGCAACCACGTGGAGAAGGCACCCACACTGAAAGTGCCTGGAGGGAACATTGGGGCTTCTTCTCAGTGTCTCTGACATAGGGTTTCACTGTCCCGGGAAAGTCTCTGCTAACACCCTGCACAGCGCTGTGCCCAATATACAGAAACGTCTTGCGGTATCTCCTACAGGGAAAGTGCCAGGAGGGAAAAGTGAGGATTATGCTTAGACTTTCTCGGAACTGCTTCAAATCAACTAGATATCTTTGTGCTGTAAATCTCCCAACAGCCAAATGTAAAAGCAGCAAACATCTCGCTGTATGTCCCACATCCAAAGTGCCAAGAGAGAGCTTGCTCTCCCTGTCTTTGAGTACTGTTTGCACTGTCCCGATTACCTCTTTGCTAACATTCTCTTCAGAGCTGCAGTGAAACCAGGAACCACGTGGAGAAGGCACCCACACTGAAAGTGCCTGGAGGGAACATTGGGGCTTCTTCTCAGTGTCTCTGATATAGGGTTTCACTGTCCCGGGAAACTCTCTGCTAACACCCTGCAGAGCGCTGTGCCCAATATACAGAAACGTCTTGCGGTATCCCCTACAGGGAAAGTGCCAGGAGGGAAAAGTGAGGATTATGTTTAGACTTTCTCGGAACTGCTTCAAATCAACTAGATATCTTTGTGCTGTAAATCTCCCAACAGCCAAATGTAAAAGCAGCAAACATCTCGCTGTATGTCCCACATCCAAAGTGCCAAGAGAGAGCTTGCTCTCCCTGTCTTTGAGTACTGTTTGCACTGTCCCGATTACCTCTTTGCTAACATTCTCTTCAGAGCTGCAGTGAAACCAGGAACCACATGGAGAAGGCACCCACACTGAAAGTGCCTGGAGGGAACGTTGGGGCTTCTTCTCAGTGTCTCTGATATAGGGTTTCACTGTCCCGGGAAACTCTCTGCTAACACCCTGCAGAGCGCTGTGCCCAATATACAGAAACGTCTTGCGGTATCTCCTACAGGGAAAGTGCCAGGAGGGAAAAGTGAGGATTATGTTTAGACTTTCTCGGAACTGCTTCAAATCAACTAGATATCTTTGTGCTGTAAATCTCCCAACAGCCAAACGCAAAAGCAGCAAACATCTCGCTGTATGTCCCACATCCAAAGTGCCAAGAGAGAGCTTGCTCTCCCTGTCTTTGAGTACTGTTTGCACTGTCCCGATTACCTCTTTGCTAACATTCTCTTCAGAGCTGCAGTGAAACCAGGAACCACGTGGAGAAGGCACCCACACTGAAAGTGCCTGGAGGGAACATTGGGGCTTCTTCTCAGTGTCTCTGATATAGGGTTTCACTGTCCCGGGAAACTCTCTGCTAACACCCTGCAGAGCGCTGTGCCCAATATACAGAAACGTCTTGCGGTATCTCCTACAGGGAAAGTTCCAGGAGGGAAAAGTGAGGATTATGTTTAGACTTTCTCGGAACTGCTTCAAATCAACTAGATATCTTTGTGCTGTAAATCTCCCAACAGCCAAATGCAAAAGCAGCAAACATCTCGCTGTATGTCCCACATCCAAAGTGCCAAGAGAGAGCTTGCTCTCCCTGTCTTTGAGTACTGTTTGCACTGTCCCGATTACCTCTTTGCTAACATTCTCTTCAGAGCTGCAGTGAAACCAGGAACCACGTGGAGAAGGCACCCACACTGAAAGTGCCTGGAGGGAACATTGGGGCTTCTTCTCAGTGTCTCTGATATAGGGTTTCACTGTCCCGGGAAACTCTCTGCTAACACCCTGCAGAGCGCTGTGCCCAATATACAGAAACGTCTTGCGGTATCTCCTACAGGGAAAGTGCCAGGAGGGAAAAGTGAGGATTATGTTTAGACTTTCTCGGAACTGCTTCAAATCAACTAGATATCTTTGTGCTGTAAATCTCCCAACAGCCAAACGCAAAAGCAGCAAACATCTCGCTGTATGACCCACATCCAAAGTGCCAAGAGAGAGCTTGCTCTCCCTGTCTTTGAGTACTGTTTGCACTGTCCCGATTACCTCTTTGCTAACATTCTCTTCAGAGCTGCAGTGAAACCAGGAACCACGTGGAGAAGGCACCCACACTGAAAGTGCCTGGAGGGAACATTGGGGCTTCTTCTCAGTGTCTCTGACATAGGGTTTCACTGTCCCGGGAAACTCTCTGCTAACACCCTGCAGAGCGCTGTGCCCAATATACAGAAACGTCTTGCGGTATCTCCTACAGGGAAAGTGCCAGGAGGGAAAAGTGAGGATTATGTTTAGACTTTCTCGGAACTGCTTCAAATCAACTAGATATCTTTGTGCTGTAAATCTCCCAACAGCCAAATGTAAAAGCAGCAAACATCTCGCTGTATGTCCCACATCCAAAGTGCCAAGAGAGAGCTTGCTCTCCCTGTCTTTGAGTACTGTTTGCACTGTCCCGATTACCTCTTTGCTAACATTCTCTTCAGAGCTGCAGTGAAACCAGGAACCACGTGGAGAAGGCACCCACACTGAAAGTGCCTGGAGGGAACATTGGGGCTTCTTCTCAGTGTCTCTGATATAGGGTTTCACTGTCCCGGGAAAGTCTCTGCTAACACCCTGCACAGCGCTGTGCCCAATATACAGAAACGTCTTGCGGTATCTCCTACAGGGAAAGTGCCAGGAGGGAAAAGTGAGGATTATGTTTAGACTTTCTCGGAACTGCTTCAAATCAACTAGATATCTTTGTGCTGTAAATCTCCCAACAGCCAAATGTAAAAGCAGCAAACATCTCGCTGTATGTCCCACATCCAAAGTGCCAAGAGAGTAATGTAGAGCTTGCTCTCCCTGTCTTTGAGTACTGTTTGCACTGTCCCGATTACCTCTTTGCTAACATTCTCTTCAGAGCTGCAGTGAAACCAGGAACCACGTGGAGAAGGCACCCACACTGAAAGTGCCTGGAGGGAACATTGGGGCTTCTTCTCAGTGTCTCTGATATAGGGTTTCACTGTCCCGGGAAACTCTCTGCTAACACCCTGCAGAGCGCTGTGCCCAATATACAGAAACGTCTTGCGGTATCTCCTACAGGGAAAGTGCCAGGAGGGAAAAGTGAGGATTATGTTTAGACTTTCTCGGAACTCCTTCAAATCAACTAGATATCTTTGTGCTGTAAATCTCTCAACAGCCAAATGCAAAAGCAGCAAACATCTCGCTGTATGTCCCACATCCAAAGTGCCAAGAGAGAGCTTGCTCTCCCTGTCTTTGAGTACTGTTTGCACTGTCCCGATTACCTCTTTGCTAACATTCTCTTCAGAGCTGCAGTGAAACCAGGAACCACGTGGAGAAGGCACCCACACTGAAAGTGCCTGGAGGGAACATTGGGGCTTCTTCTCAGTGTCTCTGATATAGGGTTTCACTGTCCCGGGAAAGTCTCTGCTAACACCCTGCACAGCGCTGTGCCCAATATACAGAAACGTCTTGCGGTATCTCCTACAGGGAAAGTGCCAGGAGGGAAAAGTGAGGATTATGTTTAGACTTTCTCGGAACTGCTTCAAATCAACTAGATATCTTTGTGCTGTAAATCTCCCAACAGCCAAATGCAAAAGCAGCAAACATCTCGCTGTATGTCCCACATCCAAAGTGCCAAGAGAGAGCTTGCTCTCCCTGTCTTTGAGTACTGTTTGCACTGTCCCGATTACCTCTTTGCTAACATTCTCTTCAGAGCTGCAGTGAAACCAGGAACCACGTGGAGAAGGCACCCACACTGAAAGTGCCTGGAGGGAACATTGGGGCTTCTTCTCAGTGTCTCTGATATAGGGTTTCACTGTCCCGGGAAAGTCTCTGCTAACACCCTGCACAGCGCTGTGCCCAATATACAGAAACGTCTTGCGGTATCTCCTACAGGGAAAGTGCCAGGAGGGAAAAGTGAGGATTATGTTTAGACTTTCTCGGAACTGCTTCAAATCAACTAGATATCTTTGTGCTGTAAATCTCCCAACAGCCAAATGTAAAAGCAGCAAACATCTCGCTGTATGTCCCACATCCAAAGTGCCAAGAGAGTAATGTAGAGCTTGCTCTCCCTGTCTTTGAGTACTGTTTGCACTGTCCCGATTACCTCTTTGCTAACATTCTCTTCAGAGCTGCAGTGAAACCAGGAACCACGTGGAGAAGGCACCCACACTGAAAGTGCCTGGAGGGAACATTGGGGCTTCTTCTCAGTGTCTCTGATATAGGGTTTCACTGTCCCGGGAAACTCTCTGCTAACACCCTGCAGAGCGCTGTGCCCAATATACAGAAACGTCTTGCGGTATCTCCTACAGGGAAAGTGCCAGGAGGGAAAAGTGAGGATTATGTTTAGACTTTCTCGGAACTCCTTCAAATCAACTAGATATCTTTGTGCTGTAAATCTCCCAACAGCCAAATGCAAAAGCAGCAAACATCTCGCTGTATGTCCCACATCCAAAGTGCCAAGAGAGAGCTTGCTCTCCCTGTCTTTGAGTACTGTTTGCACTGTCCCGATTACCTCTTTGCTAACATTCTCTTCAGAGCTGCAGTGAAACCAGGAACCACGTGGAGAAGGCACCCACACTGAAAGTGCCTGGAGGGAACATTGGGGCTTCTTCTCAGTGTCTCTGATATAGGGTTTCACTGTCCCGGGAAAGTCTCTGCTAACACCCTGCACAGCGCTGTGCCCAATATACAGAAACGTCTTGCGGTATCTCCTACAGGGAAAGTGCCAGGAGGGAAAAGTGAGGATTATGTTTAGACTTTCTCGGAACTGCTTCAAATCAACTAGATATCTTTGTGCTGTAAATCTCCCAACAGCCAAATGTAAAAGCAGCAAACATCTCACTGTATGTCCCACATCCAAAGTGCCAAGAGAGAGCTTGCTCTCCCTGTCTTTGAGTACTGTTTGCGCTGTCCCGATTACCTCTTTGCTAACATTCTCTTCAGAGCTGCAGTGAAACCAGGAACCACGTGAGAAGGCACCCACACTGAAAGTGCCTGGAAGGAACATTGGGGCTTCTTCTCAGTGTCTCTGACATAGGGTTTCACTGTCCCGGGAAAGTCTCTGCTAACACCCTGCACAGCGCTGTGCCCAATATACAGAAATGTCTTGCGGTATCCCCTACAGGGAAAGTGCCAGGAGGGAAAAGTGAGGATTATGTTTAGACTTTCTCGGAACTGCTTCAAATCAACTAGATATCTTTGTGCTGTAAATCTCCCAACAGCCAAACGCAAAAGCAGCAAACATCTCACTGTATGTCCCACATCCAAAGTGCCAAGAGAGTAATGTAGAGCTTGCTCTCCCTGTCTTTGAGTACTGTTTGCACTGTCCCGATTACCTCTTTGCTAACATTCTCTTCAGAGCTGCAGTGAAACCAGGAACCACATGGAGAAGGCACCCACACTGAAAGTGCCTGGAGGGAACATTGGGGCTTCTTCTCAGTGTCTCTGATATAGGGTTTCACTGTCCCGGGAAACTCTCTGCTAACACCGTGCAGAGCGCTGTGCCCAATATACAGAAACGTCTTGCGGTATCTCCTACAGGGAAAGTGCCAGGAGGGAAAAGTGAGGATTATGTTTAGACTTTCTCGGAACTGCTTCAAATCAACTAGATATCTTTGTGCTGTAAATCTCCCAACAGCCAAATGTAAAAGCAGCAAACATCTCGCTGTATGTCCCACATCCAAAGTGCCAAGAGAGAGCTTGCTCTCCCTGTCTTTGAGTACTGTTTGCACTGTCCCGATTACCTCTTTGCTAACATTCTCTTCAGAGCTGCAGTGAAACCAGGAACCACGTGGAGAAGGCACCCACACTGAAAGTGCCTGGAGGGAACATTGGGGCTTCTTCTCAGTGTCTCTGACATAGGGTTTCACTGTCCCGGGAAACTCTCTGCTAACACCCTGCAGAGCGCTGTGCCCAATATACAGAAATGTCTTGCGGTATCTCCTACAGGGAAAGTGCCAGGAGGGAAAAGTGAGGATTATGTTTAGACTTTCTCGGAACTGCTTCAAATCAACTAGATATCTTTGTGCTGTAAATCTCCCAACAGCCAAATGTAAAAGCAGCAAACATCTCGCTGTATGTCCCACATCCAAAGTGCCAAGAGAGAGCTTGCTCTCCCTGTCTTTGAGTACTGTTTGCACTGTCCCGATTACCTCTTTGCTAACATTCTCTTCAGAGCTGCAGTGAAACCAGGAACCACGTGGAGAAGGCACCCACACTGAAAGTGCCTGGAGGGAACATTGGGGCTTCTTCTCAGTGTCTCTGATATAGGGTTTCACTGTCCCGGGAAAGTCTCTGCTAACACCCTGCAGAGCGCTGTGCCCAATATACAGAAACGTCTTGCGGTATCTCCTACAGGGAAAGTGCCAGGAGGGAAAAGTGAGGATTATGTTTAGACTTTCTCGGAACTGCTTCAAATGAACTAGATATCTTTGTGCTGTAAATCTCCCAACAGCCAAATGTAAAAGCAGCAAACATCTCGCTGTATATCCCACATCCAAAGTGCCAAGAGAGAGCTTGCTCTCCCTGTCTTTGAGTACTGTTTGCGCTGTCCCGATTACCTCTTTGCTAACATTCTCTTCAGAGCTGCAGTGAAACCAGGAACCACGTGAGAAGGCACCCACACTGAAAGTGCCTGGAAGGAACATTGGGGCTTCTTCTCAGTGTCTCTGACATAGGGTTTCACTGTCCCGGGAAAGTCTCTGCTAACACCCTGCACAGCGCTGTGCCCAATATACAGAAATGTCTTGCGGTATCCCCTACAGGGAAAGTGCCAGGAGGGAAAAGTGAGGATTATGTTTAGACTTTCTCGGAACTGCTTCAAATCAACTAGATATCTTTGTGCTGTAAATCTCCCAACAGCCAAACGCAAAAGCAGCAAACATCTCACTGTATGTACCACATCCAAAGTGCCAAGAGAGTAATGTAGAGCTTGCTCTCCCTGTCTTTGAGTACTGTTTGCACTGTCCCGATTACCTCTTTGCTAACATTCTCTTCAGAGCTGCAGTGAAACCAGGAACCACGTGGAGAAGGCACCCACACTGAAAGTGCCTGGAGGGAACATTGGGGCTTCTTCTCAGTGTCTCTGATATAGGGTTTCACTGTCCCGGGAAACTCTCTGCTAACACCCTGCAGAGCGCTGTGCCCAATATACAGAAACGTCTTGCGGTATCTCCTACAGGGAAAGTGCCAGGAGGGAAAAGTGAGGATTATGTTTAGACTTTCTCGGAACTGCTTCAAATCAACTAGATATCTTTGTGCTGTAAATCTCCCAACAGCCAAATGCAAAAGCAGCAAACATCTCGCTGTATGTCCCACATCCAAAGTGCCAAGAGAGAGCTTGCTCTCCCTGTCTTTGAGTACTGTTTGCACTGTCCCGATTACCTCTTTGCTAACATTCTCTTCAGAGCTGCAGTGAAACCAGGAACCACGTGGAGAAGGCACCCACACTGAAAGTGCCTGGAGGGAACATTGGGGCTTCTTCTCAGTGTCTCTGATATAGGGTTTCACTGTCCCGGGAAAGTCTCTGCTAACACCCTGCACAGCGCTGTGCCCAATATACAGAAACGTCTTGCGGTATCTCCTACAGGGAAAGTGCCAGGAGGGAAAAGTGAGGATTATGTTTAGACTTTCTCGGAACTGCTTCAAATCAACTAGATATCTTTGTGCTGTAAATCTCCCAACAGCCAAATGTAAAAGCAGCAAACATCTCGCTGTATGTCCCACATCCAAAGTGCCAAGAGAGAGCTTGCTCTCCCTGTCTTTGAGTACTGTTTGCGCTGTCCCGATTACCTCTTTGCTAACATTCTCTTCAGAGCTGCAGTGAAACCAGGAACCACGTGAGAAGGCACCCACACTGAAAGTGCCTGGAAGGAACATTGGGGCTTCTTCTCAGTGTCTCTGACATAGGGTTTCACTGTCCCGGGAAAGTCTCTGCTAACACCCTGCACAGCGCTGTGCCCAATATACAGAAATGTCTTGCGGTATCCCCTACAGGGAAAGTGCCAGGAGGGAAAAGTGAGGATTATGTTTAGACTTTCTCGGAACTGCTTCAAATCAACTAGATATCTTTGTGCTGTAAATCTCCCAACAGCCAAACGCAAAAGCAGCAAACATCTCACTGTATGTACCACATCCAAAGTGCCAAGAGAGTAATGTAGAGCTTGCTCTCCCTGTCTTTGAGTACTGTTTGCACTGTCCCGATTACCTCTTTGCTAACATTCTCTTCAGAGCTGCAGTGAAACCAGGAACCACGTGGAGAAGGCACCCACACTGAAAGTGCCTGGAGGGAACATTGGGGCTTCTTCTCAGTGTCTCTGATATAGGGTTTCACTGTCCCGGGAAAGTCTCTGCTAACACCCTGCAGAGCGCTGTGCCCAATATACAGAAACGTCTTGCGGTATCCCCTACAGGGAAAGTGCCAGGAGGGAAAAGTGAGGATTATGTTTAGACTTTCTCGGAACTGCTTCAAATGAACTAGATATCTTTGTGCTGTAAATCTCCCAACAGCCAAATGTAAAAGCAGCAAACATCTCGCTGTATGTCCCACATCCAAAGTGCCAAGAGAGAGCTTGCTCTCCCTGTCTTTGAGTACTGTTTGCGCTGTCCCGATTACCTCTTTGCTAACATTCTCTTCAGAGCTGCAGTGAAACCAGGAACCACGTGAGAAGGCACCCACACTGAAAGTGCCTGGAAGGAACATTGGGGCTTCTTCTCAGTGTCTCTGACATAGGGTTTCACTGTCCCGGGAAACTCTCTGCTAACACCCTGCACAGCGCTGTGCCCAATATACAGAAATGTCTTGCGGTATCCCCTACAGGGAAAGTGCCAGGAGGGAAAAGTGAGGATTATGTTTAGACTTTCTCGGAACTGCTTCAAATCAACTAGATATCTTTGTGCTGTAAATCTCCCAACAGCCAAACGCAAAAGCAGCAAACATCTCACTGTATGTACCACATCCAAAGTGCCAAGAGAGTAATGTAGAGCTTGCTCTCCCTGTCTTTGAGTACTGTTTGCACTGTCCCGATTACCTCTTTGCTAACATTCTCTTCAGAGCTGCAGTGAAACCAGGAACCACGTGGAGAAGGCACCCACACTGAAAGTGCCTGGAGGGAACATTGGGGCTTCTTCTCAGTGTCTCTGATATAGGGTTTCACTGTCCCGGGAAACTCTCTGCTAACACCCAGCAGAGCGCTGTGCCCAATATACAGAAACGTCTTGCGGTATCTCCTACAGGGAAAGTGCCAGGAGGGAAAAGTGAGGATTATGTTTAGACTTTCTCGGAACTGCTTCAAATCAACTAGATATCTTTGTGCTGTAAATCTCCCAACAGCCAAATGCAAAAGCAGCAAACATCTCGCTGTATGTCCCACATCCAAAGTGCCAAGAGAGAGCTTGCTCTCCCTGTCTTTGAGTACTGTTTGCACTGTCCCGATTACCTCTTTGCTAACATTCTCTTCAGAGCTGCAGTGAAACCAGGAACCACGTGGAGAAGGCACCCACACTGAAAGTGCCTGGAGGGAACATTGGGGCTTCTTCTCAGTGTCTCTGATATAGGGTTTCACTGTCCCGGGAAAGTCTCTGCTAACACCCTGCACAGCGCTGTGCCCAATATACAGAAACGTCTTGCGGTATCTCCTACAGGGAAAGTGCCAGGAGGGAAAAGTGAGGATTATGTTTAGACTTTCTCGGAACTGCTTCAAATCAACTAGATATCTTTGTGCTGTAAATCTCCCAACAGCCAAATGTAAAAGCAGCAAACATCTCGCTGTATGTCCCACATCCAAAGTGCCAAGAGAGAGCTTGCTCTCCCTGTCTTTGAGTACTGTTTGCGCTGTCCCGATTACCTCTTTGCTAACATTCTCTTCAGAGCTGCAGTGAAACCAGGAACCACGTGAGAAGGCACCCACACTGAAAGTGCCTGGAAGGAACATTGGGGCTTCTTCTCAGTGTCTCTGACATAGGGTTTCACTGTCCCGGGAAAGTCTCTGCTAACACCCTGCACAGCGCTGTGCCCAATATACAGAAATGTCTTGCGGTATCCCCTACAGGGAAAGTGCCAGGAGGGAAAAGTGAGGATTATGTTTAGACTTTCTCGGAACTGCTTCAAATCAACTAGATATCTTTGTGCTGTAAATCTCCCAACAGCCAAACGCAAAAGCAGCAAACATCTCACTGTATGTACCACATCCAAAGTGCCAAGAGAGTAATGTAGAGCTTGCTCTCCCTGTCTTTGAGTACTGTTTGCACTGTCCCGATTACCTCTTTGCTAACATTCTCTTCAGAGCTGCAGTGAAACCAGGAACCACGTGGAGAAGGCACCCACACTGAAAGTGCCTGGAGGGAACATTGGGGCTTCTTCTCAGTGTCTCTGATATAGGGTTTCACTGTCCCGGGAAACTCTCTGCTAACACCCTGCACAGCGCTGTGCCCAATATACAGAAACGTCTTGCGGTATCTCCTACAGGGAAAGTGCCAGGAGGGAAAAGTGAGGATTATGTTTAGACTTTCTCGGAACTGCTTCAAATCAACTAGATATCTTTGTGCTGTAAATCTCCCAACAGCCAAATGTAAAAGCAGCAAACATCTCGCTGTATGTCCCACATCCAAAGTGCCAAGAGAGAGCTTGCTCTCCCTGTCTTTGAGTACTGTTTGCGCTGTCCCGATTACCTCTTTGCTAACATTCTCTTCAGAGCTGCAGTGAAACCAGGAACCACGTGAGAAGGCACCCACACTGAAAGTGCCTGGAAGGAACATTGGGGCTTCTTCTCAGTGTCTCTGACATAGGGTTTCACTGTCCCGGGAAAGTCTCTGCTAACACCCTGCACAGCGCTGTGCCCAATATACAGAAATGTCTTGTGGTATCCCCTACAGGGAAAGTGCCAGGAGGGAAAAGTGAGGATTATGTTTAGACTTTCTCGGAACTGCTTCAAATCAACTAGATATCTTTGTGCTGTAAATCTCCCAACAGCCAAACGCAAAAGCAGCAAACATCTCACTGTATGTCCCACATCCAAAGTGCCAAGAGAGTAATGTAGAGCTTGCTCTCCCTGTCTTTGAGTACTGTTTGCACTGTCCCGATTACCTCTTTGCTAACATTCTCTTCAGAGCTGCAGTGAAACCAGGAACCACGTGGAGAAGGCACCCACACTGAAAGTGCCTGGAGGGAACATTGGGGCTTCTTCTCAGTGTCTCTGATATAGGGTTTCACTGTCCCGGGAAACTCTCTGCTAACACCCTGCAGAGCGCTGTGCCCAATATACAGAAACGTCTTGCGGTATCTCCTACAGGGAAAGTGCCAGGAGGGAAAAGTGAGGATTATGTTTAGACTTTCTCGGAACTGCTTCAAATCAACTAGATATCTTTGTGCTGTAAATCTCCCAACAGCCAAATGTAAAAGCAGCAAACATCTCGCTGTATGTCCCACATCCAAAGTGCCAAGAGAGAGCTTGCTCTCCCTGTCTTTGAGTACTGTTTGCACTGTCCCGATTACCTCTTTGCTAACATTCTCTTCAGAGCTGCAGTGAAACCAGGAACCACGTGGAGAAGGCACCCACACTGAAAGTGCCTGGAGGGAACATTGGGGCTTCTTCTCAGTGTCTCTGACATAGGGTTTCACTGTCCCGGGAAACTCTCTGCTAACACCCTGCAGAGCGCTGTGCCCAATATACAGAAATGTCTTGCGGTATCTCCTACAGGGAAAGTGCCAGGAGGGAAAAGTGAGGATTATGTTTAGACTTTCTCGGAACTGCTTCAAATCAACTAGATATCTTTGTGCTGTAAATCTCCCAACAGCCAAATGTAAAAGCAGCAAACATCTCGCTGTATGTCCCACATCCAAAGTGCCAAGAGAGAGCTTGCTCTCCCTGTCTTTGAGTACTGTTTGCACTGTCCCGATTACCTCTTTGCTAACATTCTCTTCAGAGCTGCAGTGAAACCAGGAACCACGTGGAGAAGGCACCCACACTGAAAGTGCCTGGAGGGAACATTGGGGCTTCTTCTCAGTGTCTCTGATATAGGGTTTCACTGTCCCGGGAAACTCTCTGCTAACACCCTGCAGAGCGCTGTGCCCAATATACAGAAACGTCTTGCGGTATCTCCTACAGGGAAAGTGCCAGGAGGGAAAAGTGAGGATTATGTTTAGACTTTCTCGGAACTGCTTCAAATCAACTAGATATCTTTGTGCTGTAAATCTCCCAACAGCCAAATGTAAAAGCAGCAAACATCTCGCTGTATGTCCCACATCCAAAGTGCCAAGAGAGAGCTTGCTCTCCCTGTCTTTGAGTACTGTTTGCGCTGTCCCGATTACCTCTTTGCTAACATTCTCTTCAGAGCTGCAGTGAAACCAGGAACCACGTGGAGAAGGCACCCACACTGAAAGTGCCTGGAAGGAACGTTGGGGCTTCTTCTCAGTGTCTCTGACATAGGGTTTCACTGTCCCGGGAAAGTCTCTGCTAACACCCTGCACAGCGCTGTGCCCAATATACAGAAATGTCTTGCGGTATCCCCTACAGGGAAAGTGCCAGGAGGGAAAAGTGAGGATTATGTTTAGACTTTCTCGGAACTGCTTCAAATCAACTAGATATCTTTGTGCTGTAAATCTCCCAACAGCCAAACGCAAAAGCAGCAAACATCTCACTGTATGTACCACATCCAAAGTGCCAAGAGAGTAATGTAGAGCTTGCTCTCCCTGTCTTTGAGTACTGTTTGCACTGTCCCGATTACCTCTTTGCTAACATTCTCTTCAGAGCTGCAGTGAAACCAGGAACCACGTGGAGAAGGCACCCACACTGAAAGTGCCTGGAGGGAACATTGGGGCTTCTTCTCAGTGTCTCTGATATAGGGTTTCACTGTCCCGGGAAACTCTCTGCTAACACCCTGCAGAGCGCTGTGCCCAATATACAGAAACGTCTTGCGGTATCTCCTACAGGGAAAGTGCCAGGAGGGAAAAGTGAGGATTATGTTTAGACTTTCTCGGAACTGCTTCAAATCAACTAGATATCTTTGTGCTGTAAATCTCCCAACAGCCAAATGCAAAAGCAGCAAACATCTCGCTGTATGTCCCACATCCAAAGTGCCAAGAGAGAGCTTGCTCTCCCTGTCTTTGAGTACTGTTTGCACTGTCCCGATTACCTCTTTGCTAACATTCTCTTCAGAGCTGCAGTGAAACCAGGAACCACGTGGAGAAGGCACCCACACTGAAAGTGCCTGGAGGGAACATTGGGGCTTCTTCTCAGTGTCTCTGATATAGGGTTTCACTGTCCCGGGAAAGTCTCTGCTAACACCCTGCACAGCGCTGTGCCCAATATACAGAAACGTCTTGCGGTATCTCCTACAGGGAAAGTGCCAGGAGGGAAAAGTGAGGATTATGTTTAGACTTTCTCGGAACTGCTTCAAATCAACTAGATATCTTTGTGCTGTAAATCTCCCAACAGCCAAATGTAAAAGCAGCAAACATCTCGCTGTATGTCCCACATCCAAAGTGCCAAGAGAGAGCTTGCTCTCCCTGTCTTTGAGTACTGTTTGCACTGTCCCGATTACCTCTTTGCTAACATTCTCTTCAGAGCTGCAGTGAAACCAGGAACCACGTGGAGAAGGCACCCACACTGAAAGTGCCTGGAGGGAACATTGGGGCTTCTTCTCAGTGTCTCTGATATAGGGTTTCACTGTCCCGGGAAAGTCTCTGCTAACACCCTGCAGAGCGCTGTGCCCAATATACAGAAACGTCTTGCGGTATCTCCTACAGGGAAAGTGCCAGGAGGGAAAAGTGAGGATTATGTTTAGACTTTCTCGGAACTGCTTCAAATGAACTAGATATCTTTGTGCTGTAAATCTCCCAACAGCCAAATGTAAAAGCAGCAAACATCTCGCTGTATGTCCCACATCCAAAGTGCCAAGAGAGAGCTTGCTCTCCCTGTCTTTGAGTACTGTTTGCGCTGTCCCGATTACCTCTTTGCTAACATTCTCTTCAGAGCTGCAGTGAAACCAGGAACCACGTGAGAAGGCACCCACACTGAAAGTGCCTGGAAGGAACATTGGGGCTTCTTCTCAGTGTCTCTGACATAGGGTTTCACTGTCCCGGGAAAGTCTCTGCTAACACCCTGCAGAGCGCTGTGCCCAATATACAGAAACGTCTTGCGGTATCTCCTACAGGGAAAGTGCCAGGAGGGAAAAGTGAGGATTATGTTTAGACTTTCTCGGAACTGCTTCAAATCAACTAGATATCTTTGTGCTGTAAATCTCCCAACAGCCAAATGCAAAAGCAGCAAACATCTCGCTGTATGTCCCACATCCAAAGTGCCAAGAGAGAGCTTGCTCTCCCTGTCTTTGAGTACTGTTTGCACTGTCCCGATTACCTCTTTGCTAACATTCTCTTCAGAGCTGCAGTGAAACCAGGAACCACGTGGAGAAGGCACCCACACTGAAAGTGCCTGGAGGGAACATTGGGGCTTCTTCTCAGTGTCTCTGATATAGGGTTTCACTGTCCCGGGAAAGTCTCTGCTAACACCCTGCACAGCGCTGTGCCCAATATACAGAAACGTCTTGCGGTATCTCCTACAGGGAAAGTGCCAGGAGGGAAAAGTGAGGATTATGTTTAGACTTTCTCGGAACTGCTTCAAATCAACTAGATATCTTTGTGCTGTAAATCTCCCAACAGCCAAATGTAAAAGCAGCAAACATCTCGCTGTATGTCCCACATCCAAAGTGCCAAGAGAGAGCTTGCTCTCCCTGTCTTTGAGTACTGTTTGCACTGTCCCGATTACCTCTTTGCTAACATTCTCTTCAGAGCTGCAGTGAAACCAGGAACCACGTGGAGAAGGCACCCACACTGAAAGTGCCTGGAGGGAACATTGGGGCTTCTTCTCAGTGTCTCTGATATAGGGTTTCACTGTCCCGGGAAAGTCTCTGCTAACACCCTGCAGAGCGCTGTGCCCAATATACAGAAACGTCTTGCGGTATCTCCTACAGGGAAAGTGCCAGGAGGGAAAAGTGAGGATTATGTTTAGACTTTCTCGGAACTGCTTCAAATGAACTAGATATCTTTGTGCTGTAAATCTCCCAACAGCCAAATGTAAAAGCAGCAAACATCTCGCTGTATGTCCCACATCCAAAGTGCCAAGAGAGAGCTTGCTCTCCCTGTCTTTGAGTACTGTTTGCGCTGTCCCGATTACCTCTTTGCTAACATTCTCTTCAGAGCTGCAGTGAAACCAGGAACCACGTGAGAAGGCACCCACACTGAAAGTGCCTGGAAGGAACATTGGGGCTTCTTCTCAGTGTCTCTGACATAGGGTTTCACTGTCCCGGGAAAGTCTCTGCTAACACCCTGCACAGCGCTGTGCCCAATATACAGAAATGTCTTGCGGTATCCCCTACAGGGAAAGTGCCAGGAGGGAAAAGTGAGGATTATGTTTAGACTTTCTCGGAACTGCTTCAAATCAACTAGATATCTTTGTGCTGTAAATCTCCCAACAGCCAAACGCAAAAGCAGCAAACATCTCACTGTATGTACCACATCCAAAGTGCCAAGAGAGTAATGTAGAGCTTGCTCTCCCTGTCTTTGAGTACTGTTTGCACTGTCCCGATTACCTCTTTGCTAACATTCTCTTCAGAGCTGCAGTGAAACCAGGAACCACGTGGAGAAGGCACCCACACTGAAAGTGCCTGGAGGGAACATTGGGGCTTCTTCTCAGTGTCTCTGATATAGGGTTTCACTGTCCCGGGAAACTCTCTGCTAACACCCAGCAGAGCGCTGTGCCCAATATACAGAAACGTCTTGCGGTATCTCCTACAGGGAAAGTGCCAGGAGGGAAAAGTGAGGATTATGTTTAGACTTTCTCGGAACTGCTTCAAATCAACTAGATATCTTTGTGCTGTAAATCTCCCAACAGCCAAATGCAAAAGCAGCAAACATCTCGCTGTATGTCCCACATCCAAAGTGCCAAGAGAGAGCTTGCTCTCCCTGTCTTTGAGTACTGTTTGCACTGTCCCGATTACCTCTTTGCTAACATTCTCTTCAGAGCTGCAGTGAAACCAGGAACCACGTGGAGAAGGCACCCACACTGAAAGTGCCTGGAGGGAACATTGGGGCTTCTTCTCAGTGTCTCTGATATAGGGTTTCACTGTCCCGGGAAAGTCTCTGCTAACACCCTGCACAGCGCTGTGCCCAATATACAGAAACGTCTTGCGGTATCTCCTACAGGGAAAGTGCCAGGAGGGAAAAGTGAGGATTATGTTTAGACTTTCTCGGAACTGCTTCAAATCAACTAGATATCTTTGTGCTGTAAATCTCCCAACAGCCAAATGTAAAAGCAGCAAACATCTCGCTGTATGTCCCACATCCAAAGTGCCAAGAGAGAGCTTGCTCTCCCTGTCTTTGAGTACTGTTTGCGCTGTCCCGATTACCTCTTTGCTAACATTCTCTTCAGAGCTGCAGTGAAACCAGGAACCACGTGAGAAGGCACCCACACTGAAAGTGCCTGGAAGGAACATTGGGGCTTCTTCTCAGTGTCTCTGACATAGGGTTTCACTGTCCCGGGAAAGTCTCTGCTAACACCCTGCACAGCGCTGTGCCCAATATACAGAAATGTCTTGTGGTATCCCCTACAGGGAAAGTGCCAGGAGGGAAAAGTGAGGATTATGTTTAGACTTTCTCGGAACTGCTTCAAATCAACTAGATATCTTTGTGCTGTAAATCTCCCAACAGCCAAACGCAAAAGCAGCAAACATCTCACTGTATGTCCCACATCCAAAGTGCCAAGAGAGTAATGTAGAGCTTGCTCTCCCTGTCTTTGAGTACTGTTTGCACTGTCCCGATTACCTCTTTGCTAACATTCTCTTCAGAGCTGCAGTGAAACCAGGAACCACGTGGAGAAGGCACCCACACTGAAAGTGCCTGGAGGGAACATTGGGGCTTCTTCTCAGTGTCTCTGATATAGGGTTTCACTGTCCCGGGAAACTCTCTGCTAACACCCTGCAGAGCGCTGTGCCCAATATACAGAAACGTCTTGCGGTATCTCCTACAGGGAAAGTGCCAGGAGGGAAAAGTGAGGATTATGTTTAGACTTTCTCGGAACTGCTTCAAATGAACTAGATATCTTTGTGCTGTAAATCTCCCAACAGCCAAATGTAAAAGCAGCAAACATCTCGCTGTATGTCCCACATCCAAAGTGCCAAGAGAGAGCTTGCTCTCCCTGTCTTTGAGTACTGTTTGCACTGTCCCGATTACCTCTTTGCTAACATTCTCTTCAGAGCTGCAGTGAAACCAGGAACCACGTGGAGAAGGCACCCACACTGAAAGTGCCTGGAGGGAACATTGGGGCTTCTTCTCAGTGTCTCTGACATAGGGTTTCACTGTCCCGGGAAACTCTCTGCTAACACCCTGCAGAGTGCTGTGCCCAATATACAGAAATGTCTTGCGGTATCTCCTACAGGGAAAGTGCCAGGAGGGAAAAGTGAGGATTATGTTTAGACTTTCTCGGAACTGCTTCAAATCAACTAGATATCTTTGTGCTGTAAATCTCCCAACAGCCAAATGTAAAAGCAGCAAACATCTCGCTGTATGTCCCACATCCAAAGTGCCAAGAGAGAGCTTGCTCTCCCTGTCTTTGAGTACTGTTTGCACTGTCCCGATTACCTCTTTGCTAACATTCTCTTCAGAGCTGCAGTGAAACCAGGAACCACGTGGAGAAGGCACCCACACTGAAAGTGCCTGGAGGGAACATTGGGGCTTCTTCTCAGTGTCTCTGACATAGGGTTTCACTGTCCCGGGAAAGTCTCTGCTAACACCCTGCACAGCGCTGTGCCCAATATACAGAAATGTTTTGCGGTATCCCCTACAGGGAAAGTGCCAGGAGGGAAAAGTGAGGATTATGTTTAGACTTTCTCGGAACTGCTTCAAATCAACTAGATATCTGTGCTGTAAATCTCCCAACAGCCAAATGTAAAAGCAGCAAACATCTCGCTGTATGTCCCACATCCAAAGTGCCAAGAGAGTAATGTAGAGCTTGCTCTCCCTGTCTTTGAGTACTGTTTGCACTGTCCCGATTACCTCTTTGCTAACATTCTCTTCAGAGCTGCAGTGAAACCAGGAACCACGTGAGAAGGCACCCACACTGAAAGTGCCTGGAGGGAACATTGGGGCTTCTTCTCAGTGTCTCTGACATAGGGTTTCACTGTCCCGGGAAAGTCTCTGCTAACACCCTGCAGAGCGCTGTGCCCAATATACAGAAACGTCTTGCGGTATCTCCTACAGGGAAAGTGCCAGGAGGGAAAAGTGAGGATTATGCTTAGACTTTCTCGGAACTGCTTCAAATCAACTAGATATCTTTGTGCTGTAAATCTCCCAACAGCCAAATGCAAAAGCAGCAAACATCTCGCTGTATGTCCCACATCCAAAGTGCCAAGAGAGAGCTTGCTCTCCCTGTCTTTGAGTACTGTTTGCACTGTCCCGATTACCTCTTTGCTAACATTCTCTTCAGAGCTGCAGTGAAACCAGGAACCACGTGGAGAAGGCACCCACACTGAAAGTGCCTGGAGGGAACATTGGGGCTTCTTCTCAGTGTCTCTGATATAGGGTTTCACTGTCCCGGGAAACTCTCTGCTAACACCCTGCACAGCGCTGTGCCCAATATACAGAAACGTCTTGCGGTATCTCCTACAGGGAAAGTGCCAGGAGGGAAAAGTGAGGATTATGTTTAGACTTTCTCGGAACTGCTTCAAATCAACTAGATATCTTTGTGCTGTAAATCTCCCAACAGCCAAATGTAAAAGCAGCAAACATCTCGCTGTATGTCCCACATCCAAAGTGCCAAGAGAGAGCTTGCTCTCCCTGTCTTTGAGTACTGTTTGCACTGTCCCGATTACCTCTTTGCTAACATTCTCTTCAGAGCTGCAGTGAAACCAGGAACCACGTGGAGAAGGCACCCACACTGAAAGTGCCTGGAGGGAACATTGGGGCTTCTTCTCAGTGTCTCTGATATAGGGTTTCACTGTCCCGGGAAACTCTCTGCTAACACCCTGCAGAGCGCTGTGCCCAATATACAGAAATGTCTTGCGGTATCCCCTACAGGGAAAGTGCCAGGAGGGAAAAGTGAGGATTATGTTTAGACTTTCTCGGAACTGCTTCAAATCAACTAGATATCTTTGTGCTGTAAATCTCCCAACAGCCAAATGTAAAAGCAGCAAACATCTCGCTGTATGTCCCACATCCAAAGTGCCAAGAGAGAGCTTGCTCTCCCTGTCTTTGAGTACTGTTTGCACTGTCCCGATTACCTCTTTGCTAACATTCTCTTCAGAGCTGCAGTGAAACCAGGAACCACGTGGAGAAGGCACCCACACTGAAAGTGCCTGGAGGGAACATTGGGGCTTCTTCTCAGTGTCTCTGACATAGGGTTTCACTGTCCCGGGAAAGTCTCTGCTAACACCCTGCACAGCGCTGTGCCCAATATACAGAAATGTTTTGCGGTATCCCCTACAGGGAAAGTGCCAGGAGGGAAAAGTGAGGATTATGTTTAGACTTTCTCGGAACTGCTTCAAATCAACTAGATATCTTTGTGCTGTAAATCTCCCAACAGCCAAATGTAAAAGCAGCAAACATCTCGCTGTATGTCCCACATCCAAAGTGCCAAGAGAGTAATGTAGAGCTTGCTCTCCCTGTCTTTGAGTACTGTTTGCACTGTCCCGATTACCTCTTTGCTAACATTCTCTTCAGAGCTGCAGTGAAACCAGGAACCACGTGGAGAAGGCACCCACACTGAAAGTGCCTGGAGGGAACATTGGGGCTTCTTCTCAGTGTCTCTGACATAGGGTTTCACTGTCCCGGGAAACTCTCTGCTAACACCCTGCAGAGCGCTGTGCCCAATATACAGAAACGTCTTGCGGTATCTCCTACAGGGAAAGTGCCAGGAGGGAAAAGTGAGGATTATGCTTAGACTTTCTCGGAACTGCTTCAAATCAACTAGATATCTTTGTGCTGTAAATCTCCCAACAGCTAAACGCAAAAGCAGCAAACATCTCGCTGTATGTCCCACATCCAAAGTGCCAAGAGAGTAATGTAGAGCTTGCTCTCCCTATCTTTGAGTACTGTTTGCACTGTCCCGATTACCTCTTTGCTAACATTCTCTTCAGAGCTGCAGTGAAACCAGGAACCACGTGGAGAAGGCACCCACACTGAAAGTGCCTAGAAGGAACGTTGGGGCTTCTTCTCAGTGTCTCTGATATAGGGTTTCACTGTCCCGGGAAACTCTCTGCTAACACCCTGCAGAGCGCTGTGCCCAATATACAGAAACGTCTTGCGGTATCTCCTACAGGGAAAGTGCCAGGAGGGAAAAGTGAGGATTATGTTTAGACTTTCTCGGAACTGCTTCAAATCAACTAGATATCTTTGTGCTGTAAATCTCCCAACAGCCAAACGCAAAAGCAGCAAACATCTCGCTGTATGTCCCACATCCAAAGTGCCAAGAGAGTGCTTGCTCTCCCTGTCTTTGAGTACTGTTTGCACTGTCCCGATTACCTCTTTGCTAACATTCTCTTCAGAGCTGCAGTGAAACCAGGAACCACGTGGAGAAGGCACCCACACTGAAAGTGCCTGGAGGGAACATTGGGGCTTCTTCTCAGTGTCTCTGACATAGGGTTTCACTGTCCCGGGAAAGTCTCTGCTAACACCCTGCACAGCGCTGTGCCCAATATACAGAAATGTCTTGCGGTATCCCCTACAGGGAAAGTGCCAGGAGGGAAAAGTGAGGATTATGTTTAGACTTTCTCAGAACTGCTTCAAATCAACTAGATATCTTTGTGCTGTAAATCTCCCAACAGCCAAATGCAAAAGCAGCAAACATCTCGCTGTATGTCCCACATCCAAAGTGCCAAGAGAGTAATGTAGAGCTTGCTCTCCCTGTCTTTGAGTACTGTTTGCACTGTCCCGATTACCTCTTTGCTAACATTCTCTTCAGAGCTGCAGTGAAACCAGGAACCACGTGGAGAAGGCACCCACACTGAAAGTGCCTGGAGGGAACATTGGGGCTTCTTCTCAGTGTCTCTGACATAGGGTTTCACTGTCCCGGGAAACTCTCTGCTAACACCCTGCAGAGCGCTGTGCCCAATATACAGAAACGTCTTGCGGTATCTCCTACAGGGAAAGTGCCAGGAGGGAAAAGTGAGGATTATGCTTAGACTTTCTCGGAACTGCTTCAAATCAACTAGATATCTTTGTGCTGTAAATCTCCCAACAGCTAAACGCAAAAGCAGCAAACATCTCGCTGTATGTCCCACATCCAAAGTGCCAAGAGAGTAATGTAGAGCTTGCTCTCCCTATCTTTGAGTACTGTTTGCACTGTCCCGATTACCTCTTTGCTAACATTCTCTTCAGAGCTGCAGTGAAACCAGGAACCACGTGGAGAAGGCACCCACACTGAAAGTGCCTAGAAGGAACGTTGGGGCTTCTTCTCAGTGTCTCTGATATAGGGTTTCACTGTCCCGGGAAACTCTCTGCTAACACCCTGCAGAGCGCTGTGCCCAATATACAGAAACGTCTTGCGGTATCTCCTACAGGGAAAGTGCCAGGAGGGAAAAGTGAGGATTATGTTTAGACTTTCTCGGAACTGCTTCAAATCAACTAGATATCTTTGTGCTGTAAATCTCCCAACAGCCAAACGCAAAAGCAGCAAACATCTCGCTGTATGTCCCACATCCAAAGTGCCAAGAGAGTGCTTGCTCTCCCTGTCTTTGAGTACTGTTTGCACTGTCCCGATTACCTCTTTGCTAACATTCTCTTCAGAGCTGCAGTGAAACCAGGAACCACGTGAGAAGGCACCCACACTGAAAGTGCCTGGAAGGAACATTGGGGCTTCTTCTCAGTGTCTCTGATATTGGGTTTCACTGTCCCGGGAAAGTCTCTGCTAACACCCTGCACAGCGCTGTGCCCAATATACAGAAATGTCTTGCGGTATCCCCTACAGGGAAAGTGCCAGGAGGGAAAAGTGAGGATTATGTTTAGACTTTCTCGGAACTGCTTCAAATCAACTAGATATCTTTGTGCTGTAAATCTCCCAACAGCCAAACGCAAAAGCAGCAAACATCTCACTGTATGTCCCACATCCAAAGTGCCAAGAGAGTAATGTAGAGCTTGCTCTCCCTGTCTTTGAGTACTGTTTGCACTGTCCCGATTACCTCTTTGCTAACATTCTCTTCAGAGCTGCAGTGAAACCAGGAACCACGTGGAGAAGGCACCCACACTGAAAGTGCCTGGAGGGAACATTGGGGCTTCTTCTCAGTGTCTCTGATATAGGGTTTCACTGTCCCGGGAAACTCTCTGCTAACACCCTGCACAGCGCTGTGCCCAATATACAGAAACGTCTTGCGGTATCTCCTACAGGGAAAGTGCCAGGAGGGAAAAGTGAGGATTATGTTTAGACTTTCTCGGAACTGCTTCAAATCAACTAGATATCTTTGTGCTGTAAATCTCCCAACAGCCAAATGTAAAAGCAGCAAACATCTCGCTGTATGTCCCACATCCAAAGTGCCAAGAGAGAGCTTGCTCTCCCTGTCTTTGAGTACTGTTTGCACTGTCCCGATTACCTCTTTGCTAACATTCTCTTCAGAGCTGCAGTGAAACCAGGAACCACGTGGAGAAGGCACCCACACTGAAAGTGCCTGGAGGGAACATTGGGGCTTCTTCTCAGTGTCTCTGATATAGGGTTTCACTGTCCCGGGAAACTCTCTGCTAACACCCTGCAGAGCGCTGTGCCCAATATACAGAAACGTCTTGCGGTATCTCCTACAGGGAAAGTGCCAGGAGGGAAAAGTGAGGATTATGCTTAGACTTTCTCGGAACTGCTTCAAATCAACTAGATATCTTTGTGCTGTAAATCTCCCAACAGCTAAACGCAAAAGCAGCAAACATCTCGCTGTATGTCCCACATCCAAAGTGCCAAGAGAGTAATGTAGAGCTTGCTCTCCCTATCTTTGAGTACTGTTTGCACTGTCCCGATTACCTCTTTGCTAACATTCTCTTCAGAGCTGCAGTGAAACCAGGAACCACGTGGAGAAGGCACCCACACTGAAAGTGCCTAGAAGGAACGTTGGGGCTTCTTCTCAGTGTCTCTGATATAGGGTTTCACTGTCCCGGGAAACTCTCTGCTAACACCCTGCAGAGCGCTGTGCCCAATATACAGAAACGTCTTGCGGTATCTCCTACAGGGAAAGTGCCAGGAGGGAAAAGTGAGGATTATGTTTAGACTTTCTCGGAACTGCTTCAAATCAACTAGATATCTTTGTGCTGTAAATCTCCCAACAGCCAAACGCAAAAGCAGCAAACATCTCGCTGTATGTCCCACATCCAAAGTGCCAAGAGAGTGCTTGCTCTCCCTGTCTTTGAGTACTGTTTGCACTGTCCCGATTACCTCTTTGCTAACATTCTCTTCAGAGCTGCAGTGAAACCAGGAACCACGTGGAGAAGGCACCCACACTGAAAGTGCCTGGAGGGAACATTGGGGCTTCTTCTCAGTGTCTCTGACATAGGGTTTCACTGTCCCGGGAAAGTCTCTGCTAACACCCTGCACAGCGCTGTGCCCAATATACAGAAATGTCTTGCGGTATCCCCTACAGGGAAAGTGCCAGGAGGGAAAAGTGAGGATTATGTTTAGACTTTCTCAGAACTGCTTCAAATCAACTAGATATCTTTGTGCTGTAAATCTCCCAACAGCCAAATGCAAAAGCAGCAAACATCTCGCTGTATGTCCCACATCCAAAGTGCCAAGAGAGTAATGTAGAGCTTGCTCTCCCTGTCTTTGAGTACTGTTTGCACTGTCCCGATTACCTCTTTGCTAACATTCTCTTCAGAGCTGCAGTGAAACCAGGAACCACGTGGAGAAGGCACCCACACTGAAAGTGCCTGGAGGGAACATTGGGGCTTCTTCTCAGTGTCTCTGACATAGGGTTTCACTGTCCCGGGAAACTCTCTGCTAACACCCTGCAGAGCGCTGTGCCCAATATACAGAAACGTCTTGCGGTATCTCCTACAGGGAAAGTGCCAGGAGGGAAAAGTGAGGATTATGCTTAGACTTTCTCGGAACTGCTTCAAATCAACTAGATATCTTTGTGCTGTAAATCTCCCAACAGCTAAACGCAAAAGCAGCAAACATCTCGCTGTATGTCCCACATCCAAAGTGCCAAGAGAGTAATGTAGAGCTTGCTCTCCCTATCTTTGAGTACTGTTTGCACTGTCCCGATTACCTCTTTGCTAACATTCTCTTCAGAGCTGCAGTGAAACCAGGAACCACGTGGAGAAGGCACCCACACTGAAAGTGCCTAGAAGGAACGTTGGGGCTTCTTCTCAGTGTCTCTGATATAGGGTTTCACTGTCCCGGGAAACTCTCTGCTAACACCCTGCAGAGCGCTGTGCCCAATATACAGAAACGTCTTGCGGTATCTCCTACAGGGAAAGTGCCAGGAGGGAAAAGTGAGGATTATGTTTAGACTTTCTCGGAACTGCTTCAAATCAACTAGATATCTTTGTGCTGTAAATCTCCCAACAGCCAAACGCAAAAGCAGCAAACATCTCGCTGTATGTCCCACATCCAAAGTGCCAAGAGAGTGCTTGCTCTCCCTGTCTTTGAGTACTGTTTGCACTGTCCCGATTACCTCTTTGCTAACATTCTCTTCAGAGCTGCAGTGAAACCAGGAACCACGTGAGAAGGCACCCACACTGAAAGTGCCTGGAAGGAACATTGGGGCTTCTTCTCAGTGTCTCTGATATTGGGTTTCACTGTCCCGGGAAAGTCTCTGCTAACACCCTGCACAGCGCTGTGCCCAATATACAGAAATGTCTTGCGGTATCCCCTACAGGGAAAGTGCCAGGAGGGAAAAGTGAGGATTATGTTTAGACTTTCTCGGAACTGCTTCAAATCAACTAGATATCTTTGTGCTGTAAATCTCCCAACAGCCAAACGCAAAAGCAGCAAACATCTCACTGTATGTCCCACATCCAAAGTGCCAAGAGAGTAATGTAGAGCTTGCTCTCCCTGTCTTTGAGTACTGTTTGCACTGTCCCGATTACCTCTTTGCTAACATTCTCTTCAGAGCTGCAGTGAAACCAGGAACCACGTGGAGAAGGCACCCACACTGAAAGTGCCTGGAGGGAACATTGGGGCTTCTTCTCAGTGTCTCTGATATAGGGTTTCACTGTCCCGGGAAACTCTCTGCTAACACCCTGCACAGCGCTGTGCCCAATATACAGAAACGTCTTGCGGTATCTCCTACAGGGAAAGTGCCAGGAGGGAAAAGTGAGGATTATGTTTAGACTTTCTCGGAACTGCTTCAAATCAACTAGATATCTTTGTGCTGTAAATCTCCCAACAGCCAAATGTAAAAGCAGCAAACATCTCGCTGTATGTCCCACATCCAAAGTGCCAAGAGAGAGCTTGCTCTCCCTGTCTTTGAGTACTGTTTGCACTGTCCCGATTACCTCTTTGCTAACATTCTCTTCAGAGCTGCAGTGAAACCAGGAACCACGTGGAGAAGGCACCCACACTGAAAGTGCCTGGAGGGAACATTGGGGCTTCTTCTCAGTGTCTCTGATATAGGGTTTCACTGTCCCGGGAAACTCTCTGCTAACACCCTGCAGAGCGCTGTGCCCAATATACAGAAACGTCTTGCGGTATCCCCTACAGGGAAAGTGCCAGGAGGGAAAAGTGAGGATTATGTTTAGACTTTCTCGGAACTGCTTCAAATCAACTAGATATCTTTGTGCTGTAAATCTCCCAACAGCCAAATGTAAAAGCAGCAAACATCTCGCTGTATGTCCCACATCCAAAGTGCCAAGAGAGAGCTTGCTCTCCCTGTCTTTGAGTACTGTTTGCACTGTCCCGATTACCTCTTTGCTAACATTCTCTTCAGAGCTGCAGTGAAACCAGGAACCACGTGGAGAAGGCACCCACACTGAAAGTGCCTGGAGGGAACATTGGGGCTTCTTCTCAGTGTCTCTGACATAGGGTTTCACTGTCCCGGGAAAGTCTCTGCTAACACCCTGCACAGCGCTGTGCCCAATATACAGAAATGTTTTGCGGTATCCCCTACAGGGAAAGTGCCAGGAGGGAAAAGTGAGGATTATGTTTAGACTTTCTCGGAACTGCTTCAAATCAACTAGATATCTTTGTGCTGTAAATCTCCCAACAGCCAAATGTAAAAGCAGCAAACATCTCGCTGTATGTCCCACATCCAAAGTGCCAAGAGAGTAATGTAGAGCTTGCTCTCCCTGTCTTTGAGTACTGTTTGCACTGTCCCGATTACCTCTTTGCTAACATTCTCTTCAGAGCTGCAGTGAAACCAGGAACCACGTGGAGAAGGCACCCACACTGAAAGTGCCTGGAGGGAACATTGGGGCTTCTTCTCAGTGTCTCTGACATAGGGTTTCACTGTCCCGGGAAACTCTCTGCTAACACCCTGCAGAGCGCTGTGCCCAATATACAGAAACGTCTTGCGGTATCTCCTACAGGGAAAGTGCCAGGAGGGAAAAGTGAGGATTATGCTTAGACTTTCTCGGAACTGCTTCAAATCAACTAGATATCTTTGTGCTGTAAATCTCCCAACAGCTAAACGCAAAAGCAGCAAACATCTCGCTGTATGTCCCACATCCAAAGTGCCAAGAGAGTAATGTAGAGCTTGCTCTCCCTATCTTTGAGTACTGTTTGCACTGTCCCGATTACCTCTTTGCTAACATTCTCTTCAGAGCTGCAGTGAAACCAGGAACCACGTGGAGAAGGCACCCACACTGAAAGTGCCTAGAAGGAACGTTGGGGCTTCTTCTCAGTGTCTCTGATATAGGGTTTCACTGTCCCGGGAAACTCTCTGCTAACACCCTGCAGAGCGCTGTGCCCAATATACAGAAACGTCTTGCGGTATCTCCTACAGGGAAAGTGCCAGGAGGGAAAAGTGAGGATTATGTTTAGACTTTCTCGGAACTGCTTCAAATCAACTAGATATCTTTGTGCTGTAAATCTCCCAACAGCCAAACGCAAAAGCAGCAAACATCTCGCTGTATGTCCCACATCCAAAGTGCCAAGAGAGTGCTTGCTCTCCCTGTCTTTGAGTACTGTTTGCACTGTCCCGATTACCTCTTTGCTAACATTCTCTTCAGAGCTGCAGTGAAACCAGGAACCACGTGGAGAAGGCACCCACACTGAAAGTGCCTGGAGGGAACATTGGGGCTTCTTCTCAGTGTCTCTGACATAGGGTTTCACTGTCCCGGGAAAGTCTCTGCTAACACCCTGCACAGCGCTGTGCCCAATATACAGAAATGTCTTGCGGTATCCCCTACAGGGAAAGTGCCAGGAGGGAAAAGTGAGGATTATGTTTAGACTTTCTCAGAACTGCTTCAAATCAACTAGATATCTTTGTGCTGTAAATCTCCCAACAGCCAAATGCAAAAGCAGCAAACATCTCGCTGTATGTCCCACATCCAAAGTGCCAAGAGAGTAATGTAGAGCTTGCTCTCCCTGTCTTTGAGTACTGTTTGCACTGTCCCGATTACCTCTTTGCTAACATTCTCTTCAGAGCTGCAGTGAAACCAGGAACCACGTGGAGAAGGCACCCACACTGAAAGTGCCTGGAGGGAACATTGGGGCTTCTTCTCAGTGTCTCTGATATAGGGTTTCACTGTCCCGGGAAACTCTCTGCTAACACCCTGCACAGCGCTGTGCCCAATATACAGAAACGTCTTGCGGTATCTCCTACAGGGAAAGTGCCAGGAGGGAAAAGTGAGGATTATGTTTAGACTTTCTCGGAACTGCTTCAAATCAACTAGATATCTTTGTGCTGTAAATC
>NW_026961172.1:0-1000 GCF_963924245.1 Chroicocephalus ridibundus | reverse complement strand
ATGAGACCAGGAAAAGTGGGGATGGGAGCCCCAAAAACGGGGGGCGGCCCCAAAAACGGGGACGGAAGGTTAGAAAATGGGGCTGGGACCCCCAAAAAAGGGGGCTGGGACTCCACAAAAGGGGGCTGGGACCCCCAAAATGGGGCTGGGACCCCCAAAATAGGGGTAAAAGCTGTAAAAAAAACATGGAGGGGGGGCGCGGCCCAAAAAATGGGGCAGACGCAGCCACACGGCCCAAAAAATGAGCACACGCAGCCACACGGGCACGCACACGCGTGTCCACCTGAACACGCACACGGACGCGCGCACACGCGTGTAAGCGCGCACACGGACGGCCGGGCACGTAGGGAGGCACCGCCGCACGGGGAAACGCACACGTCTGCGCGCGCACACGCGTGTAAGCGTGCACGCGGGCGTATACGCACGTATACGGACACACAAATGCACACGTATGTGCGCGCACACGCGTGTAAGTACGCGGGTGGACGTACATACGCATATAGAGGCATTGGCGCACACGTATGGACATGTAAGCACACATGTATGTGCACGCACACACATGTATGCACGCATGCACAGCCACCAATGCACACGTATGCACACGTAAACACGCATGTACGTGCACACACACGCGTGTGAGCGTGTACACGGACATATACACACATACACAGCTACTGCTGCACATGTGTGGACACATAAATGCACACGTATGTGCGCACACACACGCGTGTACGCATGCACACGGACATACATGCACATATAGAGCCACCCCCGCACATGTATGCACACGCAAACGCACACGTATGTGCTCACACACGCGTGTAAGCACGCACACGGACATACATGCACACAGAGAGGCATCAGCGCACACGTATGCACGTGTAAACACACACACATGTGCATGCACACGCGTGTAAGCATGCGCACGGATGTATACACACATAGACACACGCAAACGCACACGTATGTGCGCACACACGCGTGTCAGCGTGCACGCAGA
>NW_026961171.1:0-105000 GCF_963924245.1 Chroicocephalus ridibundus | reverse complement strand
TCCCGTGCTGATGTGACTATAAGTCAATTAGCTTACCCCATAAATAGTGGACAGCCCAAGAGCCTTTTGACTTCTGCATGGCAGGGGCCTCCGTGCCAGGATCTCCCCTTGAGCAGGGACGCTCGATTAAGGTTCTGCTCCTCGAGATTGAGATATGCCTTGCCGCAACAGATTCTCAGTAAGTGACTAATAGCATACAAAACCTTGTAGCCTTAGCTCAGTGATATAAAGGGTCGATGGCGCAGATACAATCCTTTAGAGGTGAACCGTTGCATAAGTCCGGGGCTAGGAATTGGATCCAGCCGCACCTAGACTCCTCTCCGAGAAGGAGTTTAGAAAGCAAGGGGGTCCTTTCTGAGCCTCGTGACTCAAGGGGAGGGTCTCCCAGACAGCGTGTCTGACCCTGGCCCCTAGGCAGTAAATAATCCGGGGTGCGTGGCCATATGGAATCTGGTAAAGCGCCGTCACATGCGCTGCTGCCTTTGGAGAATCACTGTGTTGATGTTTCTGAATGTTTCACCGCTTCTCTCTTAGAAGCGAAGTTAGCCGCTCGGCCTGCCACAACTGCGTATTGCCTTGTCCGGCCCCGTATGGTGTCACGTTTGGCATTGTGTTGTCGTCTATTTGCCCGGACTGCCATCTGATCTGTTCCGGCGTTGTACTGGTGTGTATTGTGGGTTTTTAATCGGTTTTGCGTTATTTGAATGCGTGTTGCCCTGTCTAGTGTTGTATCTTGCATTGTACTGCCCCGTCATTCCCTTCACTGTCACTTTAGACGTTCTGGGATTGCAGCGATCCGTATTGTGCAGGTTTTATTCGTTGTTCTGTGTTTGACCCACGTATTGCCTTGTTACCACCTTGTATTGTGTTGCGGCTTGCATTGTATGGCCATGTTATTGTTCTGAGTGCCACCTGATACGTTTCGGTGTTGTACAGCCCTGCGTTATGTCTTCCATTGTATAGCTCTGTCACTGCCTCGACTGCTGTCTCACACGTTTTGGCATTGCATCGCACGGTATTGTGGGATACTTAATCAGTTATTTATTTGACCGTGTATTTCACTGTACTGCCCTGTATTGCGTTATTTCTTGCCTTGTATTGCTCTGTCATTGTCTTGACTGGCATCTCCATTTATTTTTGTTTTCTCCCGCACTGTACTGCGGTTCTTCTAATCGGTTGGTATTTAGTTGACTGCGTCTTCAGTTCTACTCTGTCGTGTAATGTTGCATCTTGGATCGTGTCGCCCTATAGTTGTCTTGACTGCCACCCGAGACCGTGTGGGATCGTACTGCACCGTATTGTGGCGTTTTGATCGGTTGTTTATTATTCTGTATTGCGTTGTAGCAACCTGTATTGTGTTACATTGTGCGTTGTGTTGCCATGAAATAGTCTTAACTGTCCTTTTACACTCTCTGGGGTTGTGCCGCACCGAACTGAGGGTGTTTTTGATCGGCTGTTCTATATTTGACTACGTATTGCTTTGTACTGCCCTGTATTTTCCTAAGTCTTGCGTCGTATTGCCCTCTCACCGTGCCGCGAGCCATCTGATGTATTCTGGCGTTGACAGGCACTGTATTGAGGGCTTCTTAGGCTGTTGTACTCTATTTGACCGTGCATCAATTTTGTGATCGGTCATTCCCTATTTGACTGTGTATTGGCCTTGTACTGCCCTGTGTAAAGTTACGTCTTGCGTTGTATTGCCCTGTCATAGTATTGCCTGTCATAGTCTGTCATAGCACCAGGATGTGCCCTTGAGCGGGGACGCTTGCTTCAGGTTCTGCTCCTCAAGGCTGAGAGATCCCTTGCCGCAACAGAGTCTCGGTAAGTGACTAATACCACGCTAAACCTCGTAGCCTCAGCTCAGTGATATAAAGGGTTGATGGCGCGGATACAATCCTTTAGAGGTGAACCGTTGCCCAAGTCCAGGGCTAGGAATTGGATCCAGCCGCACTTAGACTGCTCGTCAAGAAGGAGTTTAGAAAGCAAGGGGGTTGTGGCTCGACGGGAGGGTCTCCCTAACAGCTCGTCTGACCCTGGCCCCTGTGCAATAAATTATCCGGGGGACGTGGCCGCGGAACCTGGTAAAGGGATGTTACGTTCACTGCTGCCTTTGTCGAAACACTGTGGTGATGTTTCTAAATGTTTCTCTACTTCTCTCAGGACTGAAGTGAATGGCTCCACCCGCCACAACTGCATCTTGCCTTGTCCGGCCCCGTGTTGGGTTACCTCTCGCCTTGTATTGCCCTGTCCTTCTTTTGGTTGCCATCTGACCCATGTGAATTCACTGCACTGTGAATTTTTTGACTGTCTGTTATTTATTTGACTGAGTATTGCCTTGTACTGCCTTGTGTACTGCGACGTAGTGCTTTGTATGGCCCTGTAATTGCCTTGACTGCCATCCGAGACGTTTTGAGATCGTACGGCAGCGTAGTGCGGGTTTTCTGGTCAGCTGTACTTTATTTGACTGTGTACTGCCTTGTGCTGCCCTGCACGGTGTTCTGTCTCGCATTGTCATTGTCTCGACTGACATGTGGGATTGTTTGCCATTGTTTGCCAGTGTGGTTTGGGTATTGTAGTTTACAGTTCTTCATTTGACTGCGTATTGCCTTGTACTGACCTGTATAACGTTATGTCTTGCACTGCGTTGCCCTGGCATTGTCTTGACCGACAGCTGAGACTGTCTGGCATTGTACTGTACTGTATTGGGAGTCTTGTAATTTGCACTAATTTATTTGTCTGCGAATCGGGTTGTACTGCCCTGTATACAGTAACGTGTGGCATTGTACCGCCTGTCACTGGCTTAACGGTGGCTTCAGAGATTCTGTCGTAAGACTGCACTCCGTTCTGAACTTCACTATTGGTGATTTTGTGACGGTGTATTGCCTGGCACGGCCCAGTACTGAGTTACACTTTACGTTGTATCGCTCTGTCATTGTCTTCAATGAGATGTGACACTTGGTAACAGACGATGGCACTGTATTGCCAATTTTTCCATTGGCTATGCTTAATTTGAGCATGTATTGATGTGTAGCGCTCTGTATAATCTTAAGTCGTACACTGTCTTGAGGTAATAATAGAAATGCTAGAGGCTGGCGTGGTGCCAAGTGGGAAAGGGTGGTTGTGAGATTCTGAAGGCAGCAGGAAAGCCCGCAGCCCCAGGTGGTGCCGCCGGGCCAGACTCCAAACCATATCGGGGTAGGGCCGCGGCTCTGGCGACAGCTCCCACGCCCGAAGAGCCAGGAGGGAAAGCCGTGCCTCGTTGGAAAGCTCTTTGGCAGCCGCTCGTGTGGCCCCACAGCCCGTGGGGCTGCGGGCTTTGCGGGAGCCGTCAGCCGCGGTGCCACCGGCGCCCACCTGGCGCCGCTGCGCCAACCTGCGAAGCATTTCCCCTTAGGGCCACGGCTCTGGCCACAGCTCCCACGCTCGAAGAGCCAGGAGGGAAAGCCGTGCCTCGTTGGAAAGCTCTTTGGCAGCCGCTCGCGTGGCCCCACAGCCCGTGGGGCTGCGGGCTTTGCGGCGGCCATCAGACTCAGCGCCACCAGCGCCCTTGTGGCACCGCCGGGCCAGCCTGCGAAGCATTTTCCGGTAGGGCTGTGTCTCTGGCGACAGCTCCCACGCCCGAAGAGCCAGGAGGGAAAGCCGTGCCTCGTTGGAAAGCTCTTTGGCAGCCGCTCGCGTGGCCCCACAGCCCGTGGGGCTGCGGGCTTTCTGGTGGCCGTCAGCCTCGGCGCCACCAGCGCACACGTGGCGCCGCCGCACCAGCCTGCGAAGCATTTTCCGGTAGGGCCGCGGCTCTGGCCACAGCTCCCACGCCCGAAGAGCCAGGAGGGAAAGCCGTGCCTCGTTGGAAAGCTCTTTGGCAGCCGCTCGCGTGGCCCCACAGCCCGTGGGGCTGCGGGCTTTGCGGCGGCCGTCAGCCTTGGCGCCACCGGCGCCCACGTGGCACCGCCGCGCCAGCCTGCGAAGCATTTTCCGGTAGGGCCGCGGCTCTGGCCACAGCTCCCACGCCCGAAGAGCCAGGAGGGAAAGCCGTGCCTCGTTGGAAAGCTCTTTGGCAGCCGCTCGCGTGGCCCCACAGCCCGTGGGGCTGCGGGCTTTGCGGCGGCAATCAGCCTCAGCGCCACCAGCGCCCTCGTGGCGCCGCCGCACCAGCCTGCGAAGCATTTTCCGGTAGGGCTGCGGCTCTGGCCACAGTTCCCACGCCTGAAGAGCCAGGAGGGAAAGCCGTGCCTCGTTGGAAAGCTCTTTGGCAGCCGCTCGCGTGGCCCCACAGCCTGTGGGGCTGCGGGCTTTGCGGCGGCCATCAGACTCAGCGCCACCAGCGCCCTTGTGGCACCGGCGGGCCAGCCTGCGAAGCATTTTCCGGTAGGGCTGCGTCTCTGGCGACAGCTCCCACGCCCGAAGAGCCAGGAGGGAAAGCCATGCCTCGTTGGAAAGCACTTTGGCAGCCGCTCGCGTGGCCCCACAGCCCGTGGGGCTGCGGGCTTTGCGGCGGCCATCAGCCTCAGCGCCACCAGCGCCCTTGTGGCGCCGCCGGGCCAGCCTGCGAAGCATTTTCCGGTAGGGCCGCGGCTCTGGCGACAGCTCCCACGCCCGAAGAGCCAGGAGGGAAAGCCGTGCCTCGTTGGAAAGCTCTTTGGCAGCCGCTCGCGTGGCCCCACAGCCCGTGGGGCTGCGGGCTTTGTGTCGGCCGTCAGCCTCAGCGCCACCGGCGCCCACGTGGCGCCGACGCGCCAGCCTGCGAAGCATTATCTGGTAGGGCCGCGGCTCTGGCCACAGCTCCAACACCGAAAGAGCCAGGAGGGAAAGCCGTGCCTCGTTGGAAAGCTCTTTGGCAGCCGCTCGCGTGGCCCCACAGCCCGTGGGGCTGCGGGCTTTGCGGCGGCAATCAGCCTCAGCGCCACCAGCGCCCTCGTGGCGCCGCCGCACCAGCCTGCGAAGCATTTTCCGGTAGGGCCGCGGCTCTGGCCACAGTTCCCACGCCTGAAGAGCCAGGAGGGAAAGCCGTGCCTCGTTGGAAAGCTCTTTGGCAGCCGCTCGCGTGGCCCCACAGCCTGTGGGGCTGCGGGCTTTGCGGCGGCCATCAGACTCAGCGCCACCAGCGCCCTTGTGGCACCGGCGGGCCAGCCTGCGAAGCATTTTCCGGTAGGGCTGCGTCTCTGGCGACAGCTCCCACGCCCGAAGAGCCAGGAGGGAAAGCCGTGCCTCGTTGGAAAGCTCTTTGGCAGCCGCTCGCGTGGCCCCACAGCCCGTGGAGCTGCGGGCTTTGCGGCGGCCGTCAGCCTCGGCGCCACCGTCGCCCACCTGGCGCCGCCGCGCCAGCCTGCGAAGCATTTTCCGGTAGGGCCGCGGCTCTGGCCACAGCTCCCACGCCCGAAGAGCCAGGAGGGAAAGCCGTGCCTCGTTGGAAAGCTCTTTGGCAGCCGCTCGCGTGGCCCCACAGCCCGTGGCGCTTCGGGCTTTGCGGCGGCCGTCAGCCTCGGCGCCACCGGCATCCACGTGGCGCCGCCGCGCCAGCCTGCGAAGCATTTTTCGGTAGGGCCGCGGCTCTGGCCACAGCTCCCACGCCCGAAGAGCCAGGAGGGAAAGCCGTGCCTCGTTGGAAAGCTCTTTGGCAGGCGCTCGCGTGGCCCCACAGCCCGTGGGGCTGCGGGCTTTCGGCGGCCGTCAGCCTCGGCGTCACCGGCACCCATCTGGCGCCGCCGCGCCAGCCTGCGAAGCATTTTCCGGTAGGGCCGCGGCTCTGGCCACAGCTCCCACGCCCGAAGAGCCAGGAGGGAAAGCTGTGCCTCGTTGGAAAGCTCTTTGGCAGCCGCTCGCGTGGCCCCACAGCCCGTGGGGCTGCGGGCTTTGCGGCGGCCGTCAGCCTCGGCGCCACCGGCGCCCACGTGGCGCCGCCGCGCCAGCCTGCGAAGCATTTTCCGGTAGGGCTGCGGCTCTGGCCACAGCTCCCACGCCCGAAGAGCCAGGAGGGAAAGCCGTGCCTCGTTGGAAAGCTCTTTGGCAGCCGCTCGCGTGGCCCCACAGCCCGTGGGGCTGCGGGCTTTGCGGCGGCCGTCAGCCTCGGCGCCACCGGCGCCCACCTGGCACCGCTGCGCCAGCCTGCGAAGCATTTTCCGGTAGGGCTGCGGCTCTGGCCACAGTTCCCACGCCTGAAGAGCCAGGAGAGAAAGCCGTGCCTCCTTGGAAAGCTCTTTGGCAGCCGCTCGCGTGGCCCCACAGCCCGTGGGGCTGCGGGCTTTGCGGCGGCCGTCAGCCTCGGCGCCACCGGTGCCCACGTGGCGCCGCCGCTCCAGCCTGCGAAGCATTTTCCGGTAGGTCCGCGGCTCTGGCGACAGCTCCCACGCCCGAAGAGCCAGGAGGGAAAGCCGTGCCTCGTTGGAAAGCTCTTTGGCAGCCGCTCGCGTGGCCCCACAGCCCGTGGGGCTGCGGGCTTTGCGGCGGCCGTCAGCCTCGGCGCCACCGGCGCCCACGTGGTGCCGCCGCGCCAGCCTGCGAAGCATTTTCCGGTAGGGCCGCGGCTCTAGCCACAGTTCCCACGCCTGAAGAGCCAGGAGGGAAAGCCGTGCCTCGTTGGAAAGCTCTTTGGCAGCCGCTCGCGTGGCCCCACAGCCCGTGGGGCTGCGGGCTTTGCGGCGGCCGTCAGCCTCGGCGCCACCGGCGCCCATCTGGCGCTGCCGCGCCAGCCTGCGAAGCATTTTCCGGTAGGGCCGCGGCTCTGGCCACAGCTCCCACGCCCGAAGAGCCAGGAGGGAAAGCCGTGCCTCGTTGGAAAGCTCTTTGGCAGCCGCTCGCGTGGCCCCACAGTCCGTGGGGCTGCGGGCTTTGCGGCGGCCATCAGCCTCGGCGCCACCGGCGCCCATGTGGCGCCGCCGCGCCAGCCTGCGAAGCATTTTCCGGTAGGGCCGCGGCTCTGGCCACAGCTCCCACGCCCGAAGAGCCAGGAGGGAAAGCCGTGCCTCGTTGGAAAGCTCTTTGGCAGCCGCTCGCGTGGCCCCACAGCCCGTGGGGCTGCGGGCTTTGCGGCGGCCGTCAGCCTCGGCGCCACCGGCGCCCACCAGGCGCCGCCGCGCCAGCCTGCGAAGCATTTTCCGGTAGGTCCGCGGCTCTGGCGACAGCTCCCACGCCCGAAGAGCCATGAGGGAAAGCCGTGCCTCGTTGGAAAGCTCTTTGGCAGCCGCTCGCGTGGCCCCACAGCCCGTGGGGCTGCGGGCTTTGCGGCGGCCGTCAGCCTCGGCGCCACCGGCGCCCACCTGGCGCCGCCGCGCCAGCCTGCGAAGCATTTTCCGGTAGGGCCGCGGCTCTGGCCACAGCTCCCACGCCCGAAGAGCCAGGAGGGAAAGCCGTGCCTCCTTGGAAAGCTCTTTGGCAGCCGCTCGCGTGGCCCCACAGCCCGTGGGGCTGCGGGCTTTGCGGCGGCCGTCAGCCTCGGCGTCACCGGCGCCCACGTGGCGCCGCCGCTCCAGCCTGCGAATCATTTTTCAGTAGGGCCGCGGCTCTGGCGACAGCTCCCACGCCCGAAGAGCCAGGAGGGAAAGCCGTGCCTCCTTGGAAAGCTCTTTGGCAGCCGCTCGCGTGGCCCCACAGCCCGTGGGGCTGCGGGCTTTGCGGCGGCCGTCAGCCTCGGCGCCACCGTCGCCCACCTGGCGCCGCCGCGCCAGCCTGCGAAGCATTTTCCGGTAGGGCCGCGGCTCTGGCCACAGCTCCCACGCCCGAAGAGCCAGGAGGGAAAGCCGTGCCTCGTTGGAAAGCTCTTTGGCAGCCGCTCGCGTGGCCCCACAGCCCGTGGCGCTTCGGGCTTTGCGGCGGCCGTCAGCGTCGGCGCCACCGGCGCCCATCTGGCGCCGCCGCGCCAGCCTGCGAAGCATTTTCCGGTAGGGCCGCGGCTCTGGCGACAGCTCCCACGCCCGAAGAGCCAGGAGGGAAAGCCGTGCCTCCTTGGAAAGCTCTTTGGCAGCCGCTCGCGTCGCCCCACAGCCCGTGGGGCTGCGGGCTTTGCGGCGGCCGTCAGCCTTGGCGCCACCGGCGCCCACGTGGCGCCGCCGCGCCAGCCTGCGAAGCATTTTCCGGTAGGTCCGCGGCTCTGGCGACAGCTCCCACGCCCGAAGAGCCAGGAGGGAAAGCCGTGCCTCGTTGGAAAGCTCTTTGGCAGCCGCTCGCGTCGCCCCACAGCCCGTGGGGCTGCGGGCTTTGCGGCGGCCGTCAGCCTCGGCGCCACCGGCGCCCACCTGGCACCGCTGCGCCAGCCTGCGAAGCATTTTCCGGTAGGGCTGCGGCTCTGGCCACAGTTCCCACGCCTGAAGAGCCAGGAGGGAAAGCCGTGCCTCGTTGGAAAGCTCTTTGGCAGCCGCTCGCGTGGCCCCACAGCCCGTGGGGCTGCGGGCTTTGCGGCGGCCGTCAGCCTCGGCGCCACCGGCGCCCACCAGGCGCCGCTGCACCAGCCTGCGAAGCATTTTCCGGTAGGTCCGCGGCTCTGGCGACAGCTCCCACGCCCGAAGAGCCATGAGGGAAAGCCGTGCCTCGTTGGAAAGCTCTTTGGCAGCCGCTCGCGTGGCCCCACAGCCCGTGGGGCTGCGGGCTTTGCGGCGGCCGTCAGCCTCGGCGCCACCGGCGCCCACGTGGTGCCGCCGCGCCAGCCTGCGAAGCATTTTCCGGTAGGGCCGCGGCTCTAGCCACAGTTCCCACGCCTGAAGAGCCAGGAGGGAAAGCCGTGCCTCGTTGGAAAGCTCTTTGGCAGCCGCTCGCGTGGCCCCACAGCCCGTGGGGCTGCGGGCTTTGCGGCGGCCGTCAGCCTCGGCGCCACCGGCGCCCATCTGGCGCCGCCGCGCCAGCCTGCGAAGCATTTTCCGGTAGGGCCGCGGCTCTGGCCACAGCTCCCACGCCCGAAGAGCCAGGAGGGAAAGCCGTGCCTCGTTGGAAAGCTCTTTGGCAGCCGCTCGCGTGGCCCCACAGCCCGTGGGGCTGCGGGCTTTGCGGCGGCCATCAGCCTCGGCGCCACCGGCGCCCATGTGGCGCCGCCGCGCCAGCCTGCGAAGCATTTTCCGGTAGGGCCGCGGCTCTGGCCACAGCTCCCACGCCCGAAGAGCCAGGAGGGAAAGCCGTGCCTCGTTGGAAAGCTCTTTGGCAGCCGCTCGCGTGGCCCCACAGCCCGTGGGGCTGCGGGCTTTGCGGCGGCCGTCAGCCTCGGCGCCACCGTCGCCCACCAGGCGCCGCCGCGCCAGCCTGCGAAGCATTTTCCAGTAGGTCCGCGGCTCTGGCGACAGCTCCCACGCCCGAAGAGCCATGAGGGAAAGCCGTGCCTCGTTGGAAAGCTCTTTGGCAGCCGCTCGCGTGGCCCCACAGCCCGTGGGGCTGCGGGCTTTGCGGCGGCCGTCAGCCTTGGCGCCACCGGCGCCCACCTGGCGCCGCCGCGCCAGCCTGCGAAGCATTTTCCGGTAGGGCCGCGGCTCTGGCCACAGCTCCCACGCCCGAAGAGCCAGGAGGGAAAGCCGTGCCTCGTTGGAAAGCTCTTTGGCAGCCGCTCGCGTGGCCCCACAGCCCGTGGCGCTTCGGGCTTTGCGGCGGCCGTCAGCCTCGGCGCCACCGGCGCCCATCTGGCGCCGCCGCGCCAGCCTGCGAAGCATTTTCCGGTAGGGCCGCGGCTCTGGCGACAGCTCCCACGCCCGAAGAGCCAGGAGGGAAAGCCGTGCCTCGTTGGAAAGCTCTTTGGCAGCCGCTCGCGTCGCCCCACAGCCCGTGGGGCTGCGGGCTTTGCGGCGGCCGTCAGCCTCGGCGCCACCGGCGCCCACCAGGTGCCGCCGCACCAGCCTGCGAAGCATTTTCCGGTAGGTCCGCGGCTCTGGCGACAGCTCCCACGCCCGAAGAGCCAGGAGGGAAAGCCGTGCCTCGTTGGAAAGCTCTTTGGCAGCCGCTCGCGTGGCCCCACAGCCCGTGGGGCTGCGGGCTTTGCGGCGGCCGTCAGCCTCGGCGCCACCGGCGCCCACGTGGCGCCTCCGCGCCAGCCTGCGAAGCATTTTCCGGTAGGGCCGCGGCTCTGGCCACAGCTCCCACGCCCGAAGAGCCAGGAGGGAAATCCGTGCCTCGTTGGAAAGCTCTTTGGCAGCCGCTCGCGTGGCCCCACAGCCCGTGGGGCTGCGGGCTTTGCGGCGGCCGTCAGCCTCGGCGCCACCGGCGCCCACGTGGCGCCGCCGCGCCAGCCTGCGAAGCATTTTCCGGTAGGGCCGCGGCTCTGGCCACAGTTCCCACGCCCGAAGAGCCAGGAGGGAAAGCCGTGCCTCGTTGGAAAGCTCTTTGGCAGCCGCTCGCGTGGCCCCACAGCCCGTGGGGCTGCGGGCTTTGCGGCGGCCTTCAGCCTCAGCGCCATTGGCGCCCACCTGGCACCGCCGCGCCAGCCCGCGAAGCATTTTCCGGTAGGGCCGCGGCTCTGGCCACAGCTCCCACGCCCGAAGATCCAGGAGGGAAAGCCGTGCCTCGTTGGAAATCACTTTGGCAGCCGCTCGCGTGGCCCCACAGCCCGTGGGGCTGCGGGCTTTACGGCCGCCGTCAGCCTCGGCGCCACCGGCGCCCACGTGGCGCCGCCGCGCCAGCCTGCGAAGCATTTTCGGGTACGGCCGTGGCTCTGGCGACAGCTCCCACGCCCGAAGAGCCAGGCGGGAAAGCCGTGCCTCGTTGGAAAGCTCTTTGGCAGCCGCTCGCGTGGCCCCACAGCCCGTGGGGCTGCGGGCTTTGCGGCGGCCGTCAGCCTCGGCGCCACCGTCACCCACCTGGCGCCGCCGCGCCAGCCTGCGAAGCATTTTCCGGTAGGGCCGCGGCTCTGGCCACAGCTCCCACGCCCGAAGAGCCAGGAGGGAAAGCCGTGCCTCGTTGGAAAGCTCTTTGGCAGCCGCTCGCGTGGCCCCACAGCCCGTGGCGCTTCGGGCTTTGCGGCGGCCGTCAGCCTCGGCGCCACCGGCGTCCACGTGGCGCCGCCGCGCCAGCCTGCGAAGCATTTTCCGGTAGGGCCGCGGCTCTGGCCACAGCTCCCACGCCCGAAGAGCCAGGAGGGAAAGCCGTGCCTCGTTGGAAAGCTCTTTGGCAGCCGCTCGCGTGGCCCCACAGCCCGTGGGGCTGCGGGCTTTGCGGCGGCCGTCAGCCTCGGCGCCACCGGCGCCCACGTGGCGCCGCCGCGCCAGCCTGCGAAGCATTTTCCGGTAGGGCCGCGGCTCTGGCCACAGCTCCCACGCCCGAAGAGCCAGGAGGGAAAGCCGTGCCTCGTTGGAAAGCTCTTTGGCAGCCGCTCGCGTGGCCCCACAGCCCGTGGGGCTGCGGGCTGTGCGGCGGCCTTCAGCCTCGGCGCCATTGGCGCCCACCTGGCACCGCCGCGCCAGCCCGCGAAGCATTTTCCGGTAGGGCCGCGGCTCTGGCCACAGCTCCCACGCCCGAAGATCCAGGAGGGAAAGCCGTGCCTCGTTGGAAATCACTTTGGCAGCCGCTCGCGTGGCCCCACAGCCCGTGGGGCTGCGGGCTTTGCGGCCGCCGTCAGCCTCGGCACCACCGGCGCCCACGTGGCGCCGCCGCGCCAGCCTGCGAAGCATTTTCCGGTAGGGCCGTGGCTCTGGCGACAGCTCCCACACCCGAAGAGCCAGGCGGGAAAGCCGTGCCTCGTTGGAAAGCTCTTTGGCAGCCGCTCGCGTGGCCCCACAGCCCGTGGGGCTGCGGGCTTTGCGGCGGCCGTCAGCCTCGGCGCCACCGGCGGTCACCAGGCGCCGCCGCACCAGCCTGCGAAGCATTTTCCGGTAGGTCCGCGGCTCTGGCGACAGCTCCCACGCCCGAAGAGCCAGGAGGGAAAGCCGTGCCTCGTTGGAAAGCTCTTTGGCAGCCGCTCGCGTGGCCCCACAGCCCGTGGGGCTGCGGGCTTTGCGGCGGCCGTCAGCCTCGGCGCCACCGGCGCCCACGTGGCGCCGCCGCGCCAGCCTGCGCAGCATTTTCCGGTAGGGCCGCGGCTCTGGCCACAGCTCCCACGCCCGAAGAGCCAGGAGGGAAATCCGTGCCTCGTTGGAAAGCTCTTTGGCAGCCGCTCGCGTGGCCCCACAGCCCGTGGGGCTGCGGGCTTTGCGGCGGCCGTCAGCCTCGGTGCCACCGGCGCCCACGTGGCGCCGCCGCGCCAGCCTGCGAAGCATTTTCCGGTAGGGCCGCGGCTCTGGCCACAGCTCCCACGCCCGAAGAGCCAGGAGGGAAAGCCGTGCCTCGTTGGAAAGCTCTTTGGCAGCCGCTCGCGTGGCCCCACAGCCCGTGGGGCTGCGGGCTGTGCGGCGGCCTTCAGCCTCGGCGCCATTGGCGCCCACCTGGCACCGCCGCGCCAGCCCGCGAAGCATTTTCCGGTAGGGCCGCGGCTCTGGCGACAGCTCCCACGCCCGAAGATCCAGGAGGGAAAGCCGTGCCTCGTTGGAAATCACTTTGGCAGCCGCTCGCGTGGCCCCACAGCCCGTGGGGCTGCGGGCTTTGCGGCCGCCGTCAGCCTCGGCACCACCGGCGCCCACGTGGCGCCGCCGCGCCAGCCTACGAAGCATTTTCCGGTAGGGCCGTGGCTCTGGCGACAGCTCCCACACCCGAAGAGCCAGGCGGGAAAGCCGTGCCTCGTTGGAAAGCTCTTTGGCAGACGCTCGCGTGGCCCCACAGCCCGTGGGGCTGCGGGCTTTGCGGCGGCCGTCAGCCTCGGCGTCACCGGCGCCCACGTGGCGCCGCCGCTCCAGCCTGCGAATTATTTTTCAGTAGGGCCGCGGCTCTGGCCACAGCTCCCACGCCCGAAGAGCCAGGAGGGAAAGCCGTGCCTCGTTGGAAAGCTCTTTGGCAGCCGCTCGCGTGGCCCCACAGCCCGTGGGGCTGTGGGCTTTGCGGCGGCCGTCAGCCTCGGCGCCACCGTCGCCCACCTGGCGCCGCCGCGCCAGCCTGCGAAGCATTTTCCGGTAGGGCCGCGGGTCTGGCCACAGCTCCCACGCCCGAAGAGCCAGGAGGGAAAGCCGTGCCTCGTTGGAAAGCTCTTTGGCAGCCGCTCGCGTGGCCCCACAGCCCGTGGGGCTGCGGGCTTTGCGGCGGCCGTCAGCCTCGGCGCCACCGGCGCCCACGTGGCGCCGCCGCGCCAGCCTGCGAAGCATTTTCCGGTAGGGCCGCCGCTCTGGCCACAGCTCCCACGCCCGAAGAGCCAGGAGGAAAAGCCGTGCCTCGTTGGAAAGCTCTTTGGCAGCCGCTCGCGTGGCCCCACAGCCCGTGGGCCTGCGGGCTTTGCGGCCGCCGTCAGCCTCGGCGCCACCGGCGCCCACGTGGCGCCGCCGCGCCAGCCTGCGAAGCATTTTCCGGTAGGGCCGCGGTTCTGGCCAAAGCTCCCACGCCCGAAAAGCCAGGAGGGAAAGCCGTGCCTCGTTGGAAAGCTCTTTGGCAGACGCTCGCGTGGCCCCACAGCCCGTGGGGCTGCGGGCTTTGCGGCGGCCGTCAGCCTCGGCGCCACCGGCGCCCACGTGGCGCCGCCGCGCCAGCCTGCGAAGCATTTTCCGGTAGGGCCGCGGCTCTGGCCACTGCGCCCACGCCCGAAGAGCCAGGAGGGAAAGCCGTGCCTCGTTGGAAAGCTCTTTGACAGCCGCTCATGTGGCCCCACAGCCCGTGGGGCTGCGGGCTTTGCGGCGGCCGTCAGCCTCGGCGCCACCGGCGCCCACGTGGCGCCACCGCGCCAGCCTTCGAAGCATTTTCCGGTAGGGCCGCGGCTCTACCGACAGGTCTCACGCCCGAAGAGCCAGGAGGGAAAGCCGTGCCTCGTTGGAAAGCTCTTTGGCAGCCGCTCGCGTGGCCCCACAGCCCGTGGGGCTGCGGGCTTTGCAGCGGCCGTCAGCCTCGGCACCACCGGCGCCCACGTGGCGCCGCCGCGCCAGCCTGCGAAGCATTTTCCGGTAGGGCCGCGGCTCTGGCCACAGCTCCCACGCCCGAAGAGCCAGGAGGGAAAGCCGTGCCTCGTTGGAAAGCTCTTTGGCAGACGCTCGCGTGGCCCCACAGCCCGTGGGGCTGCGGGCTGTGCGGCGGCCTTCAGCCTCGGCGCCATTGGCGCCCACCTGGCACCGCCGCGCCAGCCCGCGAAGCATTTTCCGGTAGGGCCGCGGCTCTGGCCACAGCTCCCACGCCCGAAGATCCAGGAGGGAAAGCCGTGCCTCGTTGGAAATCACTTTGGCAGCCGCTCGCGTGGCCCCACAGCCCGTGGGGCTGCGGGCTTTGCGGCCCCCGTCAGCCTCGGCACCACCGGCGCCCACGTGGCGCCGCCGCGCCAGCCTACGAAGCATTTTCCGGTAGGGCCGTGGCTCTGGCGACAGCTCCCACACCCGAAGAGCCAGGCGGGAAAGCCGTGCCTCGTTGGAAAGCTCTTTGGCAGACGCTCGCGTGGCCCCACAGCCCGTGGGGCTGCGGGCTTTGCGGCGGCCGTCAGCCTCGGCGTCACCGGCGCCCACGTGGCGCCGCCGCTCCAGCCTGCGAATTATTTTTCAGTAGGGCCGCGGCTCTGGCCACAGCTCCCACGCCCGAAGAGCCAGGAGGGAAAGCCGTGCCTCGTTGGAAAGCTCTTTGGCAGCCGCTCGCGTGGCCCCACAGCCCGTGGGGCTGTGGGTTTGCGGCGGCCGTCAGCCTCGGCGCCACCGTCGCCCACCTGGCGCCGCCGCGCCAGCCTGCGAAGCATTTTCCGGTAGGGCCGCGGGTCTGGCCACAGCTCCCACGCCCGAAGAGCCAGGAGGGAAAGCCGTGCCTCGTTGGAAAGCTCTTTGGCAGCCGCTCGCGTGGCCCCACAGCCCGTGGGGCTGCGGGCTTTGCGGCGGCCGTCAGCCTCGGCGCCACCGGCGCCCACGTGGCGCCGCCGCGCCAGCCTGCGAAGCATTTTCCGGTAGGGCCGCCGCTCTGGCCACAGCTCCCACGCCCGAAGAGCCAGGAGGAAAAGCCGTGCCTCGTTGGAAAGCTCTTTGGCAGCCGCTCGCGTGGCCCCACAGCCCGTGGGCCTGCGGGCTTTGCGGCCGCCGTCAGCCTCGGCGCCACCGGCGCCCACGTGGCGCCGCCGCGCCAGCCTGCGAAGCATTTTCCGGTAGGGCCGCGGTTCTGGCCAAAGCTCCCACGCCCGAAAAGCCAGGAGGGAAAGCCGTGCCTCGTTGGAAAGCTCTTTGGCAGACACTCGCGTGGCCCCACAGCCCGTGGGGCTGCGGGCTTTGCGGCGGCCGTCAGCCTCGGCGCCACCGGCGCCCACGTGGCGCCGCCGCGCCAGCCTGCGAAGCATTTTCCGGTAGGGCCGCGGCTCTGGCCACAGCTCCCACGCCCGAAGAGCCAGGAGGGAAAGCCGTGCCTCGTTGGAAAGCTCTTTGACAGCCGCTCATGTGGCCCCACAGCCCGTGGGGCTGCGGGCTTTGCGGCGGCCGTCAGCCTCGGCGCCACCGGCGCCCACGTGGCGCCACCGCGCCAGCCTTCGAAGCATTTTCCGGTAGGGCCGCGGCTCTACCGACAGGTCTCACGCCCGAAGAGCCAGGAGGGAAAGCCGTGCCTCGTTGGAAAGCTCTTTGGCAGCCGCTCGCGTGGCCCCACAGCCCGTGGGGCTGCGGGCTTTGCGGCGGCCGTCAGCCTCGGCGCCACCGGCGCCCACGTGGCGCCGCCGCGCCAGCCTGCGAAGCATTTTCCGGTAGGGCCGCGGCTCTGGCCACAGCGCCCACGCCCGAAGAGCCAGGAGGGAAAGCCGTGCCTCGTTGGAAAGCTCTTTGACAGCCGCTCACGTGGCCCCACAGCCCGTGGGGCTGCGGGCTTTGCGGCGGCCGTCAGCCTCGGCGCCACCGGCGCCCACGTGGCGCCACCGCGCCAGCCTTCGAAGCATTTTCCGGTAGGGCCGCGGCTCTACCGACAGCTCCCACGCCCGAAGAGCCAGGAGGGAAAGCCGTGCCTCGTTGGAAAGCTCTTTGGCAGCCGCTCGCGTGGCCCCACAGCCCGTGGGGCTGCGGGCTTTGCGGCGGCCGTCAGCCTCGGCGCCACCGCTGCCCACGTGGCGCCGCCGCGCCAGCCTGTGAAGCATTTTTCGGTAGGGCCGCGGCTCTGGCCACAGCTCCCACGCCCGAAGAGCCAGGAGGGAAAGCCGTGCCTCGTTGGAAAGCTCTTTGGCAGCCGCTCGCGTGGCCCCACAGCCCGTGGGGCTGCGGGCTTTGCGGCGGCCGTCAGCCTTGGCGCCACCGGCGCCCACGTGGCGCCCCTGCGCCAGCCTGCGAAGCATTTTCTGGTAGAGCCGCGGCTCTGGCCACAGCTCCCACGCCCGAAGAGCCAGGAGGGAAAGCCGTGCCTCGTTGGAAAGCTCTTTGGCAGCCGCTCGCGTGGCCCCAGAGCCCGTGGGGCTGCGGGCTTTGCGGCGGCCGTCAGCCTCAGCGCCACCGTCGCCCACGTGGTGCCGCCGCGCCAGCCTGCGAAGCATTTTCCGGTAGGGCCGCGGCTCTGGCCACAGCTCCCACGCCTGAAGAGCCAGGAGGGAAAGCCGTGCCTCGTTGGAAAGCTCTTTGGCAGCCGCTCGCGTGGCCCCACAGCCCGTGGGGCTGCGGGCTTTGCAGCGGCCGTCAGCCTCGGCACCACCGGCGCCCACGTGGCGCCGCCGCGCCAGCGTGCGAAGCATTTTCCGGTAGGGCCGCGGCTCTGGCCACAGCTCCCACGCCCGAAGAGCCAGGAGGGAAAGCCGTGCCTCGTTGGAAAGCTCTTTGGCAGACGCTCGCGTGGCCCCACAGCCCGTGGGGCTGCGGGCTTTGCAGCGGCCGTCAGCCTCGGTGCCACTGGAGCCCATGTGGGGCCGCCGCGCCAGCCTGCGAAGCATTTTTTGGTAGGGCCGCGGCTCTGGCCACAGCTCCCACGCCCGAAGAGCCAGGAGGGAAAGCCGTGCCTCGTTGGAAAGCTCTTTGGCAGCCGCTCGCGTGGCCCCACAGCCCGTGGGGCTGCGGGCTTTGCGGCGGCCGTCAGCCTCGGCGCCACCGGCGCCCACGTGGCGCCGCCGCGCCAGCCTGCGAAGCATTTTCCGGTAGGGCCGCGGCTCTGGCCACAGCTCCCACGCCCGAAGAGCCAGGAGGGAAAGCCGTGCCTCGTTGGAAAGCTCTTTGGCAGCCGCTCGCGTGGCCCCACAGCCCGTGGGGCTTCGGGCTTTGCGGCGGCAGTAGGCCTCGGCGACATCCGGCGCCCACGTGGCGCTGCCACGCCAGCCTGCGAAGGATTTTCCGGTAGGGCCGCGACTCTGGCCACAGCTCCCACGCCCGAAGAGCCAGGAGGGAAAGCCGTGCCTCGTTGGAAAGCTCTTTGGCAGCCGCTCACGTGGCCCCACTGCCCGTGGGGCTGCAGGCTTTGCGGCGGCCGTCAGCCTCGGCGGCACCGGCGCCCATGTGGCGCCGCCGCGCCAGCCTGCGAAGCATTTTCCGGTAGGGCCGCAGCTCTGGCTACAGCTCCCACGCCCGAAGAGCCAGGAGGGAAAGCCGTGCCTCGTTGGAAAGCTCTTTGGCAGCCGCTCGCGTGGCCCCACAGCCCGTGGGGCTGCGGGCTTTGCAGCGGCCGTCAGCCTCGGTGCCACTGGCGCCCACGTGGGGACGCCGCGCCAGCCTGCGAAGCATTTTTCGGTAGGGCCGCGGCTCTGGCCACAGCTCCCACGCCCGAAGAGTCAGGAGGGAAATCCGTGCCTCGTTGGAAATCTCTTTGGCAGCCGCTCGCGTGGCCCCACAGCCCGTGGGCCTGCGGGCTTTGCGGCGGCCGTCAGCCTCGGCGCCACCGGCGCCCACGTGGCGCCGCCGCGCCAGCCTGCGAAGCATTTTCCGGTAGGGCCGCGGCTCTGGCCACAGCTCCCACGCCCGAAGAGCCAGGAGGGAAAGCCGTGCCTCGTTGGAAAGCTCTTTGGCAGCCGCTCGCGTGGCCCCACAGCCCGTGGGGCTGCGGGCTTTGCGGCGGCCGTCAGCCTCGGCGCCACCGGCGCCCAGCTGGGACTGCCGCGCCAGCCTGCAAAGCAGTTTCCGGTAGGGCCGCGGCTCTGGCGACAGCTCCCACGCCCAAAGAGCCAGGAGGGAAAGCCGTGCCTCCTTGGAAAGCTCTTTGGCAGCCGCTCGCGTGGCCCCACAGCCCGTGGGGCTGCGAGCTTTGCGGCGGCCGTCAGCCTCGGTGCCACCGGCGCCCACGTGGCGCCGCCGCGCCAGCCTGCGAAGCATTTTCGGGTAGGGCCGTGGCTCTGGCCACAGCTCCCACGCCCGAAGAGCCAGGAGGGAAAGCCGTGCCTCGTTGGAAAGCTCTTTGGCAGCCGGTCACGAGGCCCCACAACCCGTGGGGCTGCGGGCTTTGCAGCGGCCGTCAGCCTCGGCACTACTGGCGCCCACGAGGCGCCGCCGCGCCAGCCTGCGAAGCATTTTCAGGTAGGGCCGCGGCTCTGGCCACAGCTCTCACCCCCGAAGAGCCAGGAGGGAAAGCCGTGCCTGCTTGGAAAGCTCTTTGGTAGCCGGTCGCGAGGCCCCACAGCCCGTGGGGCTGCGAGCTTTGCGGCGGCCGTCAGCGTCGACACTACCGGCGCCAACCTGGCGCCGCCGCGCCAGCCTGCGAAGCATTTTCCGGTAGGGCCGCAGCTCTGGCCACAGCTCTCACCCCCGAAGAGCCAGGAGGGAAAGCCGTGCCTTGTTGGAAAGCTCTTTGGCAGCCGCTCGCGTGGCCCCACAGCCCGTGGGGCTGCGGGCTTTGTGGCGGCCGTCAGACTCGTGGCCACGGGCGCTCACGTGGCGCCGCCGCGCCAGCCTGCGAAGCATTTTCCGGTAGGGCCGCGGCTCTGGCAACAGCTCCCACGCCCAAAGAGCCAGGAGGGAAAGCCGTGCCTCGTTGGAAAGCTCTTTGGCAGCCGCTCGCGTGGCCCCACAGCCCGTGGGGCTGCGGGCTTTGCGGCGGCCGTCAGCCTCGGCGCCACCGGCGCCCACCTGGCGCCGCCGCGCCAGCCTGCGAAGCATTTTTTGGTAGGGCCGCGGCTCTGGCGACAGCTCCCACGCCCGAAGAGCCAGGAGGGAAAGCCGTGCCTCGTTGGAAAGCTCTTTGGCAGCCGCTCGCGTGGCCCCACAGCCCGTGGGGCTGCGGGCTTTGCGGCGGCCGTCAGCCTCGGCGCCACCGGCGCCCACGTGGCGCCGCCGCGCCACCCTGCGAAGCATTTTCGGGTAGGGCCGCGGCTCTGGCGACAGCTCCCACGCCCGAAGAGCCAGGAGGGAAAGCCGTGCCTCGTTGGAAAGCTCTTTGGCAGCCGCTCGTGTGGCCCCACTGCCCGTGGGGCTGCGGGCTTTGCGGCGGCCGTCAGCCTCGGCGCCACCGGCGCCCACCTGGCGCCGCCGTGTCAGCCTGCGAAGCATTTTCCGGTAGGGCCGCGGCTCTGGCGACAGCTCCCACGCCCGAAGAGCCAGGAGGGAAAGCCGTGCCTCGTTGGAAAGCTCTTTGGCAGCCGCTCGCGTGGCCCCACAGCCCGTGGGGCTGCGGGCTTTGCGGCGGCCGTCAGCCTCGGCGCCACCGGAGCCCACGTGGCGCCGCCGCACCAGCCTGCGAAGCATTTTCCGGTAGGGCGGCGGCTCTGGACACAGCTCCCACGCCCGAAGAGCCAGGAGGGAAAGCCGTGCCTCGTTGGAAAGCTCTTTGGCAGCCGCTCGCGTGGCCCCACAGCCCGTGGGGCTGCGGGCTTTGCGGCGGCCGTCAGCCTCGGCGCCACCGGCGCCTACCTGGCGCCGCCGTGCTTGCCTGCGAAGCATTTTTGGGTAGGGCCGCGGCTCTGGCAACAGCTCCCACGCCCGAAGAGCCAGGAGGGAAAGCCGTGCCTCGTTGGAAAGCTCTTTGGCAGCCGCTCGCGTGGCCCCACAGCCCGTGGTGCTGCGGGCTTTGCGGCGGCCGTCAGCCTCGGCACCACCGGCGCCCACGTGGCGCCGCCGCGCCAGCCCGCGAAGCATTTTCCGGTAGGGCCGCGGCTCTGGCCACAGCTCCCACGCCCGAAGAGCCAGGAGGGAAAGCCGTGCCTCCTTGGAAAGCTCTTTGGCAGCCGCTCGTGTGGCCCCACAGCCCGTGGGGCTGCGGGCTTTGCGGCGGCCGTCAGCCTCGGCGCCACCGGCGCCCACGTGGTGCCGCCGCGCCAGCCTGCGAAGCATTTTCCGGTAGGGCCGCGGTTCTGGCCACAACTCCCACGCCCGAAGAGCCAGGAGGGAAAGCCGTGCCTCGTTGGAAAGCCCTTTGGCAGCCGCTCGCGTGGCCCCACAGCCCGTGGGGCTGCGGGCTTTGCGGCGGCCGTCAGCCTCGGCGCCACCGGCGCCCACCTGGCGCCGCCGCGCCAGCCTGCGAGACATTTTCGGGTAGGGCCGCGCCTCTGGCCACAGCTCCCACGCTCGAAGAGCCAGGAGGGAAAGCCGTGCCTCGTTGGAAAGCTCTTTGGCAGCCGCTCGCGTGGCCCCACAGCCCGTGGTGCTGCGGGCTTTGCGGTGGCCGTCACCCTCGGTACTGCTGGCGCCCACGAGGCGCCGCCGCGCCAGCCTGCGAAGCATTTTCCGGTAGGGCCGCGGCTCTGGCCACAGCTCTCACCCCCGAAGAGCCAGGAGGGAAAGCCGTGCCTCGTTGGAAAGCTCTTTGGCAGCCGCTCGCGTGGCCCCACAGCCCGTGGGGCTGCGGGCTTTGCGGCGGCCGTCAGCCTCGGCGCCACCGGCGCCCACGTGGTGCCGCCGCGCCAGCCTGCGAAGCATTTTCCGGTAGGGCCGCGGTTCTGGCCACAACTCCCACGCCCGAAGAGCGAGGAGGGAAAGCCGTGCCTCGTTGGAAAGCCCTTTGGCAGCCGCTCGCGTGGCCCCACAGCCCGTGGGGCTGCGGGCTTTGCGGCGGCCGTCAGCCTCGGCGCCACCGGCGCCCACCTGGCGCCGCCGCGCCAGCCTGCGAGACATTTTCGGGTAGGGCCGCGCCTCTGGCCACAGCTCCCACGCCCGAAGAGCCAGGAGGGAAAGCCGTGCCTCGTTGGAAAGCTCTTTGGCAGCCGCTCGCGTGGCCCCACAGCTCGTGGTGCTGCGGGCTTTGCGGTGGCCGTCACCCTCGGTACTGCTGGCGCCCACGAGGCGCCGCCGCGCCAGCCTGCGAAGCATTTTCCGGTAGGGCCGCGGCTCTGGCCACAGCTCTCACCCCCGAAGAGCCAGGAGGGAAAGCCGTGCCTCGTTGGAAAGCTCTTTGGCAGCCGCTCGCGTGGCCCCACAGCCCGTGGGGCTGCGGGCTTTGTGGCGGCCGTCAGACTCGTGGCCACGGGCGCCCACCTGGCGCCGCCGCGCCAGCCTGCGAAGCATTTTCCGGTAGGGCCGCGGCTCTGGCAACAGCTCCCACGCCCGAAGAGCCAGGAGGGAAAGCCGTGCCTCGTTGGAAAGCTCTTTGGCAGCCGCTCGCGTGGCCCCACAGCCCGTGGGGCTGCGGGCTTTGCGGCGGCCGTCAGCCTCGGCGCCACCGGCGCCCACCTGGCGCCGCCGCGCCAGCCTGCGAAGCATTTTTTGGTAGGGCCGCGGCTCTGGCGACAGCTCCCACGCCCGAAGAGCCAGGAGGGAAAGCCGTGCCTCGTTGGAAAGCTCTTTGGCAGCCGCTCGCGTGGCCCCACAGCCCGTGGGGCTGCGGGCTTTGCGGCGGCCGTCAGCCTCGGCGCCACCGGAGCCCACGTGGCGCCGCCGCACCAGCCTGCGAAGCATTTTCGGGTAGGGCCACGGCTCTGGACACAGCTCCCACGCCCGAAGAGCCAGGAGGGAAAGCCGTGCCTCGTTGGAAAGCTCTTTGGCAGCCGCTTGCGTGGCCCCACAGCCCGTGGGGCTGCGGGCTTTGCGGCGGCCGTCAGCCTCGGCGCCACCGGCGCCTACCTGGCGCCGCCGTGCTTGCCTGCGAAGCATTTTTGGGTAGGGCCGCGGCTCTGGCAACAGCTCCCACGCCCGAAGAGCCAGGAGGGAAAGCCGTGCCTCGTTGGAAAGCTCTTTGGCAGCCGCTCGCGTGGCCCCACAGCCCGTGGTGCTGCGGGCTTTGCGGCGGCCGTCAGCCACGGCACCACCGGCGCCCACGTGGCGCCGCCGCGCCAGCCCGCGAAGCATTTTCCGGTAGGGCTGCGGCTCTGGCGACAGCTCCCACGCCCGAAGAGCCAGGAGGGAAAGCCGTGCCTCGTTGGAAAGCTCTTTGGCAGCCGCTCGCGTGGCCCCACAGCCCGTGGGGCTGCGGGCTTTGCGGTGGCCGTCACTCTCGGTACTGCTGGCGCCCACGAGGCGCCGCCGCGCCAGCCTGCGAAGCATTTTCCGGTAGGGCCGCGGCTCTGGCCACAGCTCCCACGCCCGAAGAGCCAGGAGGGAAAGCCGTGCCTCGTTGGAAAGCTCTTTGGCAGCCGCTCCCGTGGCCCCACAGCCCGTGGGGCTGCGGGCTTTGCGGCGGCCGTCAGCCTCGGCACCACCGGCGCCCACCTGGCGCCGCCGCGCCAGCCTGCGAAGCATTTTCCGGTAGGGCCGCGGCTCTGGCGACAGCTCCCACGCCCGAAGAGCCAGGAGGGAAAGCCGTGCCTCGTTGGAAAGCTCTTTGGCAGCCGCTCCCGTGGCCCCACAGCCCGTGGGGCTGCGGGCTTTGCGGCGGCCGTCAGCGTCGGCGCCACCGGCGCCCACCTGGCGCCGCCGCGCCAGCCTGCGAAGCATTTTCGGGTAGGGCCGCGGCTCTGGCGACAGCTCCCACGCCCGAAGAGCCAGGAGGGAAAGCCGTGCCTCGTTGGAAAGCTCTTTGGCAGCCGCTCGCGTGGCCCCACAGCCCGTGGGGCTGCGGGCTTTGCGGCGGCCGTCAGCCTCGGCGCCACCGGCGCCCACCTGGCGCCGCCGTGTCAGCCTGCGAAGCATTTTCCGGTAGGGCCGCGGCTCTGGCGACAGCTCCCACGCCCGAAGAGCCAGGAGGGAAAGCCGTGCCTCGTTGGAAAGCTCTTTGGCAGCCGCTCGCGTGGCCCCACAGCCCGTGGGGCTGCGGGCTTTGCGGCGGCCGTCAGCCTCGGCGCCACCGGAGCCCACGTGGCGCCGCCGCACCAGCCTGCGAAGCATTTTCCGGTAGGGCGGCGGCTCTGGACACAGCTCCCACGCCCGAAGAGCCAGGAGGGAAAGCCGTGCCTCCTTGGAAAGCTCTTTGGCAGCCGCTTGCGTGGCCCCACAGCCCGTGGGGCTGCGGGCTTTGTGGCGGCCGTCAGCCTCGGCGCCACCGGCGCCTACCTGGCGCCGCCGCGCTTGCCTGCGAAGCATTTTTGGGTAGGGCCGCGGCTCTGGCAACAGCTCCCACGCCCGAAGAGCCAGGAGGGAAAGCCGTGCCTCGTTGGAAAGCTCTTTGGCAGCCGCTCGCGTGGCCCCACAGCCCGTGGGGCTGCGGGCTTTGCGGCGGCCGTCAGCCTCGGCACCACCGGCGCCCACGTGGCGCCGCCGCGCCAGCCCGCGAAGCATTTTCCGGTAGGGCCGCGGCTCTGGTGACAGCTCCCACGCCCGAAGAGCCAGGAGGGAAAGCCGTGCCTCCTTGGAAAGCTCTTTGGCAGCCGCTCGCGTGGCCCCACAGCCCGTGGGGCTGCGGGCTTTGCGGCGGCCGTCAGCCTCGGCGCCACCGGCGCCCACTTGGCGCCGCTGCGCCAGTCTGCGAATCATTTTCCGGTAGGGCCGCGGCTCTGGCGACAGCTCCCACGCCCGAAGAGCCAGGAGGGAAAGCCGTGCCTCGTTGGAAAGCTCTTTGGCAGCCGCTCGCGTGGCCCCACAGCCCGTGGGGCTGCGGGCTTTGCGGCGGCCGTCAGCCTCGGCGCCACCGGCGCCCACCTGGCGCCGCCACGCCAGCCTGCGAAGCATTTTCCGGTAGGGCTGCGGCTCTGGCCACAGCTCCCACGCCCGAAGAGCCGGGAGGGAAAGCCGTGCCTCGTTGGAAAGCTCTTTGGCAGCCGCTCGCGTGGCCCCACAGCCCGTGGGGCTGCGGGCTTTGCGGCGGCCGTCAGCCTCGGCGCCACCGGCGCCTACCTGGCGCCGCCGCGCTTGCCTGCGAAGCATTTTCCGGTAGGGCCGCGACTCTGGCAACAGCTCCCACGCCCGAAGAGCCAGGAGGGAAAGCCGTGCCTCGTTGGAAAGCTCTTTGGCAGCCGCTCGCGTGGCCCCACAGCCCGTGGGGCTGCGGGCTTTGCGGCGGCCGTCAGCCTCGGTGCCACCGGCGCCCACCTGGCGCCGCCGCGCCAGCCCGCGAAGCATTTTCCGGTAGGGCCGCGGCTCTGGCCACAGCTCCCACACCCGAAGAGCCAGGAGGGAAAGCCGTGCCTCGTTGGAAAGCTCTTTGGCAGCCGCTCGCGTGGCCCCACAGCCCGTGGGGCTGCGGGCTTTGCGGCGGCCGTCAGCCTCGGCGCCACCGGCGCCCACGTGGTGCCGTCGTGCAAGCCTGTAAAGCATTTTCCTGTAGGGCCGTGGCTCTGGCCACAACTCCCACGCCCGAAGAGCCAGGAGGGAAAGCCGTGCCTCGTTGGAAAGCTCTTTGGCAGCCGCTCGCGTGGCCCCACAGCCCGTGGGGCTGCGGGGTTTGCGGCGGACGTCAGCCTCGGCGCCACCGGCGCCCACGTGGCGCCGCCACGCCAGCCTGCGAAGCATTTTTCGGTAGGGCCGCGGTTCTGGCCACAGCTCCCACGCCCGAAGAGCCAGGAGGGAAAGCCGTGCCTCGTTGGAAAGCTCTTTGGCAGCCGCTCGCGTGGCCCCACAGCCCGTGGGGCTGCGGGCTTTGTGGCGGCCGTCAGACTCGTGGCCACGGGCGCCCACCTGGCGCTGCCGCGCCAGCCTGCGAAGCATTTTCCGGTAGGGCCGCGGCTCTGGCAACAGCTCCCACGCCCGAAGAGCCAGGAGGGAAAGCCGTGCCTCGTTGGAAAGCTCTTTGGCAGCCGCTCGCGTGGCCCCACAGCCCGTGGGGCTGCGGGCTTTGCGGCGGCCGTCAGCCTCGGCGCCACCGGCGCCCACCTGGCGCCGCCGCGCCAGCCTGCGAAGCATTTTCCGGTAGGGCCGCGGCTCTGGCGACAGCTCCCACGCCCGAAGAGCCAGGAGGGAAAGCCGTGCCTCGTTGGAAAGCTCTTTGGCAGCCGCTCCCGTGGCCCCACAGCCCGTGGGGCTGCGGGCTTTGTGGCGGCCGTCAGCCTCGGCGCCACCGGCGCCCACGTGGCGCCGCCGCGCCACCCTGCGAAGCATTTTCGGGTAGGGCCGCGGCTCTGGCGACAGCTCCCACGCCCGAAGAGCCAGGAGGGAAAGCCGTGCCTCGTTGGAAAGCTCTTTGGCAGCCGCTCGCGTGGCCCCACAGCCCGTGGGGCTGCGGGCTTTGCGGCGGCCGTCAGCCTCGGCGCCACCGGCGCCCACCTGGCGCCGCCGTGTCAGCCTGCGAAGCATTTTTCGGTAGGGCCGCAGCTCTGGCGACAGCTCCCACGCCCGAAGAGCCAGGAGGGAAAGCCGTGCCTCGTTGGAAAGCTCTTTTGCAGCCGCTCGCGTGGCCCCACAGCCCGTGGGGCTGCGGGCTTTGCGGCGGCCATCAGCCTTGGCGCCACCGGAGCCCACGTGGCGCCGCCGCACCAGCCTGCGAAGCATTTTACGGTAGGGCGGCGGCTCTGGCCACAACTCCCACGCCCGAAGAGCCAGGAGGGAAAGCCGTGCCTCGTTGGAAAGCTCTTTGGCAGCCGCTCGCGTGGCCCCACAGACCGTGGGGCTGCGGGCTTTGCGGCGGCCGTCAGACTCGTGGCCACCGGCGCCCACCTGGCGCCGCCGTGTCAGCCTGCGAAGCATTTTCTGGTAGGGCCGCGGCTCTGGCCACAGCTCCCACGCCCGAAGAGCCAGGAGGGAAAGCCGTGCCTCGTTGGAAAGCTCTTTGGCAGCCGCTCGCGTGGCCCCACAGCCCGTGGGGCTGCGGGCTTTGCGGCGGCCGTCAGCCTCGGCGCCACCGGCGCCCACGTGGTGCCACCGCGCCAGCCTGCGAAGCATTTTTTGGTAGGGCTGCGGCTCTGGCCACAGCTCCCACGCCCGAAGAGCCAGGAGGGAAAGCCGTGCCTCGTTGGAAAGCTCTTTGGCAGCCGCTCGCGTGGCCCCACAGCCCGTGGGGCTGCGGGCTTTGCGGCGGCCGTCAGCCTCGGCGCCACCGGCGCCCACGTGGCGCCGCCGCGCCAGCCCGCGAAGCATTTTCCGGTAGGGCCGCGGCTCTGGCCACAGCTCCCACGCCCGAAGAGCCAGGAGGGAAAGCCGTGCCTCGTTGGAAAGCTCTTTGGCAGCCGCTCGCGTGGCCCCAAAGCCCGTGGGGCTGCGGGCTTTGTGGCGGCCGTCAGCCTCGGCGCCACCGGCGCCCACGTGGTGCCGCCGTGCCAGCCTGCGAAGCATTTTCCGGTAGGGCCGCGGCTCTGGCCAAAACTCCCACGCCCGAAGAGGCAGGAGGGAAAGCCGTGCCTCGTTGGAAAGCTCTTTGGCAGCCGCTCGCGTGGCCCCACAGCCCGTGGGGCTGCGGGCTTTGCGGCGGCCGTCAGCCTCGGCGCCACCGGCGCCCACCTGGCGCCGCCACGCCAGCCTGCGAAGCATTTTCCGGTAGGGCCGCGGCTCTGGCCACAGCTCCCACGCCCGAAGAGCCAGGAGGGAAAGCCGTGCCTCGTTGGAAAGCTCTTTGGCAGCCGCTCGCGTGGCCCCACAGCCCGTGGGGCTGCGGGCTTTGTGGCGGCCGTCAGCCTCGGCGCCACCGGCGCCCACGTGGCGCCGCCGCGCCAGCCTGCGAAGCATTTTCCGGTAGGGCCGCGTTTCTGGCGACAGCTTTCACGCCCGAAGATCCAGGAGGGAAAGCCGTGCCTCGTTGGAAAGCTCTTTGGCAGCCGCTTGCGTGGCCCCACAGCCCGTGGGGCTGCGGGCTTTGCGGCGGCCGTCAGCCTCGGCGCCACCGGCGCCTACCTGGCGCCGCCGCGCTTGCCTGCGAAGCATTTTCCGGTAGGGCCGCGGCTGTGGCCACAGCTCCCACGCCCGAAGAGCCATGAGGGAAAGCCGTGCCTCGTTGGAAAGCTCTTTGGCAGCCGCTCGCGTGGCCCCACAGCCCGTGGGGCTGCGGGCTTTGCGGCGGCCGTCAGCCTCGGCGCCACCGGCGCCCACCTGGCGCCGCCGCGCCAGCCCGCGAAGCATTTTCCGGTAGGGCCGCGGCTCTGGCCACAGCTCCCACGCCCGAAGAGCCAGGAGGGAAAGCCGTGCCTCGTTGGAAAGCTCTTTGGCAGCCGCTCGCGTGGCCCCACAGCCCGTGGGGCTGCGGGCTTTGCGGCGGCCGTCAGCCTCGGCGCCACCGGCGCCCACGTGGTGCCGCCACGCCAGCCTGCGAAGCATTTTTTGGTAGGGCTGCGGCTCTGGCCACAACTCCCACGCCCGAAGAGCCAGGAGGGAAAGCCGTGCCTCGTTGGAAAGCTCTTTGGCAGCCGCTCGCGTGGCCCCACAGCCCGTGGGGCTGCGGGCTTTGCGGCGGCTGTCAGCCTCGGCGCCACCGGCGCCCACCTGGCGCCGCCGCGCCAGCCTGCGAAGCATTTTCCGGTAGGGCCGCGCCTCTGGCCACAGCTCCCACGCCCGAAGAGCCAGGAGGGAAAGCCGTGCCTCGTTGGAAAGCTCTTTGGCAGCCGCTCGCGTGGCCCCACAGCCCGTGGGGCTGCGGGCTTTGCGGCGGCCGTCAGCCTGGGCGCCACCGGCGCCTACCTGGCGCCGCCGCGCTTGCCTGCGAAGCATTTTCCGGTAGGGCCGCGGCTCTGGCCACAGCTCCCACGCCCGAAGAGCCAGGAGGGAAAGCCGTGCCTCGTTGGAAAGCTCTTTGGCAGCCGCTCGCGTGGCCCCACAGCCCGTGGGGCTGCGGGCTTTGCGGCGGCCGTCAGCCTCGGCGCCACCGGCGCCCACCTGGCGCCGCCGCGCCAGCCTGCGAAGCGTTTTCCGGTAGGGCCGCGACTCTGGCCACAGCTCCCATGCCCGAAGAGCCAGGAGGGAAAGCCCTGCCTCGTTGGAAAGCTCTTTGGCAGCCGCTCGCGTGGCCCCACAGCCCGTGGGGCTGAGGGCTTTGCGGCGGCCGTCAGCCTCAGGGCCACCAGCGCCCTCGTGGCGCCGCCGCGCCAGCCTGCGAAGCATTTTCTGGTACGTTACTTCCGGGTGGTCACGTGGGGTGCGGCGTCTGTCGGCTGCGTTTCCGTCGGGCGGGAGGATGGTAGGCCGTCCCCGCTCCCGGGACGGACCCCCCCCCCGCTCCCGGGACGGTTCCCCCCCCCCCCGCGTCCCCCCCCGCGTCCCCTGGCTTCTAGGCCGGCCCCGGCCCCGCCCCCCCCGTCCTCCGGTTCGGACCCCCCCGCGTCCTCCGGCTCGGACCCCCCCGCTCTAGGGACGGTTCCCCCCCTGCGTCCCGTCCCCGGGCTCCCAGGCCGGCCCCGGCCCCGGCCCCCACCCCCGCGTCCTCCGGCTCGGAATCCCCCTCCCTTCCCCCCTAGCGTCCCCCCCCATCGGGACGGTTCTCCCCCCGCATCCCCGGGCTCCCGTGCCGGCCCCCCCCTGCTCCCGGGCCGGCGTCCCCCCGCTCCCGGGCCCGCAGCCCCCCCGCTCCCTGTTCCTTTGCGAGGAGACGGGCCCCGGCCCTCCTCCCCAGCCGAGGCACTGCCGGCAGATGTCCTCCCCCCGGCCTGTTCCCGACAGCGGCGGCCGCCCCTGGCTGCGCTTGGTCGCCTCTCGATGCAGGTGCCAGGAGCATCCGGGTGGGGAAAGCAGCGTCTCCAGGAGCTCCTGCTGCAGGGGGGGCTCCCGCTGGGGCGAGTGGCCGGGGAACTGCTGCCCCTTCTCTTTCTCTCCCGGAGGCCGCGGTTGTCCGCTCCTCCCCGGGGTTGTCGTGGGCTGCCTTTGCCACAGACTTGCCTGGGCTGTCTCCGTTCAGCCCCGTTCTCCCTCCTGGTGCGGGCGGCCTGGGACTGGTGGACGTTTACTGGCTTTGAACAGGAGCTGCTGTGGGTGAAGCTTAAGATGCTTGAAAAACGTGAAACAGCCAGAGAACAACATCAAGGTGATTGAGCCAGAAGGTGCTTCCTGCGGCAGGGAAGAGACAGCCAAGCATTTCTGGGTGAGGAAGGGTCCCCTCTGAGTTGTCCTCAGCAGACCAGATTGCTGATATGTACCGCAGGGTCCGTACGCGTATCCAAAATCACGGTATGGCCATGGGGAAGGGTTGTGTGCGTGCAAGGCTGCACATCTGGGAAGCTTCATATCGCAAGAGCTGTAAGACACCGCTGTGTTCTCTTAGGTGGAGGATGGTCAAGTGACCAGCGCTGCAGAAGAGGAAGGGACAGAGAAAGAGAGAGGCACCTGAACTGGAAAATTCTGTGGGCAGCGCTGAAAGCAGGAGCTGCGGTGAGTCCCAGGCTTTGGGGCCGTGTCCCAGTCGTCAGGAGCCTCCGTTGGCTGCAGTCTTCACAGACCTTCACGAAAGAAGGACGCTTTAGATTGCCACCTAGCTTTATGCCAGAAGTTTTTTTCCTGTCTTGGCAGAATGCCAGCTGCCAGCGTTTCTCCGTGGTCGCCCTTCCTTCTGCCGTGATGGTACAGGACAGACGGAAAGAATCCGGAGTGCTCTGCGAGTACGAGGTGCGTCTGCGATGCGCGTCTGCTTTTTTCCTGAGGTACTTGTAGTGTGGACTCTGAAGTTAACGGGAAGGATGTGCCAGCACTCCTCCTATAGTTTTTCTGTGAAATATTTTAACAAAATCCTTGTCGCTTCCCGCTGTCAGGAAAGAGGGGAGGGTAAGTGACTTCAGATTTGTAAATTCTCAGCGGCACGGACTAAGGTGAGATAAATCTCAAGGTCCATATAGAAACATTTATTAGCTTACCAAAATGGTTAGTATAGATCTTAACAAGCCCACGATAATTGGTTAGGTATATAAAAAATTATGGCAGGTGTTGGGGTGTACATTGTGTTAGTTAACACCAGGTGTAGGACAACTTACGGCAAGCGGTGCTTAAGGTCGTACTTAAGGTCATCACTTCACAGCTCTAACTGTTACTTAACAATTCCAAGAGAAAAGAGAAACTGAGGGACAGAGAGAGGAAAAGACAGAGAAAAAGACAGAGATAAAGAGATCGCGCGTCCTGGTTCCAGCGTCTTTTTCAGGGATTCTTCCTAGGCATAATCTTCTTCTTTCTTGGGAAGAATCTTCCCAGGCACTATCTATTTCTTTTGTTTCTTTTTTGTTCCCTCGGGGCACTTATTTTCCCCTTTTACGTTTGCCGAATCAGCACGGTCCGCCCTCCTTGCTGAGGACGGGCTCAGCTCAGGTTTCTCCCTTCTCCCCGGTGACGTGTGCCATGATTTGGGTGGAGAGACGAGTGCCATGGTCACACGTGTTTAGCGTGATCTCTGTAATCTTCATTAGCACATGCAGGGCGTGCGCTTTCACGCGCGTTTCGCGGATAATGAAGCAAAGGTCACTCATGGGACACAACGGCCTCGAGAACTGAGAACGAGCGAGCTCACGGCACGAGTGGCAGAACCGACCTGTCTTCACAAGACAGTTCTCCCACACTTTCAGCCGCCAGAAGTGTGAGCCTCATCAGCTGTTTGAAGGCCAGGCCTGCGTTATTTATTTCCTTGCGAGTGTTTGAGGCGTTCCACTGAAGGCTTGGAGGGGCTCCTGCCCCTCGGCAGGGAATTTACAGTCCGTCCCTCACAATCCTAAAAACAAAATAAAGTCTGTCCTGGAGCACGTTACGCCTCTGCAAAGCTTACTTCCCTCCATTTATTTTTCTCTTCCTGAAAGCATATTCTTCTCTTTCTGGGTGCTCACTGTCAAACGATACTGTGAAAATAATTCTGTACTAGAAGAGGGAAGGAACTGTTTGTAAGAGTTCACATGTCCAGAAGAAGCAGGCTTTGCTTTCACGATAAAAACTTTATGCTTTCTCAGTCAATAAGTCTTTAAAATATTTCACAGCGGTACTCGAAAACCTCACTGAGATACTGGCATCTGTCCTAAAGGCGATTGAGGTCAAAGAGGAGACATGGACAAAACGGGACAAACGGGCATCGCCTCTCTGCGTTCTCCAGGCTTTGCCGTGAAGCATCAGCAGCGTTTAACTCGTGACGGCGAATCCTGTGGTTTTGGTTGTGGTTTTGGTGAGTTACGGCTTCAACAATGTCCTTTTTCTGTAACCTCGGGAGGAAGTTCATTTCCTTCCGCAGGCCCAAGTGCCGCGCGTCTCCCCCCAGTTGCTGGCATCGCCGGCCTTTGGGTTCTCGGTTGGAACAGTCGAGATACCATAAAAACGCGTTCCTCTGCGCCTTCAGCACAGCCAAAAGCATTCGCGAATCTGCCGGTCCTTTTTGGTAGCCCTACGGATCGCGGCGCCGGCGATTTGATTCCCCGCCCCCAAAGTAAAACCATTTGGAGGAGTTTTTTCTCTCACTGATTTTTCTATGTTAAATGAAGCTAAAAAAAAAAAAGTGAGAGTTGTATAATCGACAAACTGACTTGCGTAGTTTAAACTGCAGCCGCCTAAACGGCTGTAGTGTACAATTTATGAGGTGTACCTGGGCAGTTAGGTATTTGTTCGAAATGTTTAAAAGGAGAGACAACTGAATGTTACGCGGTTTTCCCCCCGTTTTTTTGGCAGAGTGCTCTGAAGTACTTTACTTCTGTCTGGCTTTCAGTGCCGCCTTTTCCCGGCAGCCAGTAGTGTCTCTCTCGGGCAGCGCCGCTGCCCCGATGTCCCTCCTCCTCCTCGTGTAGCACACAAAAAACCCCCCGTGGTCAAATCATAGCTGTGTATTTTGGAGACGGATAGTTTAATAGTATCCGTTCACAGCTGTGCAAGTTAAATTAGCGCCGAAGGAAAGCCAAGTACTTTCACAGGGTAAGTATTTTCACTGGGTGGATGTAAACTTCATGCACACCTTCTCAGTGAAAGGGAAAGGGCCAGGTGTTTCCCAGCACCAGCCGGAGGGTTCGCCCTTACGCTAAGAACGTGTTCAAAATGGCACTGATTAGTCTTAATCCTGACTTTTAAGAGTTCAGATGGCGCTGGCTTTTGAAGGCTGTGCTGTATTTCGAGCTGAGCTGTTTCCCCAGCTCCTGTCCCGTCCCTCCGTCTGACGGAATTCCTCTGCTCTCTTCTGTGCTGTTTTTTTGGGATGCTGAGCTACAATTGGGGATTTTTGTTTTCCAGGTGCCTCGTCGTAGGCGTCTCGTGCTGCTCGAGAGATGCCCCAGCCCAGGTTTGCAGCCGGTGGCGGAGCCCCCCTGAGGAGAAGGGGCCAGCCCTGGGTCTGGGCGTTTTGAGCCTTTTTTTGGGGTGAATAGAAGGGTGTCTGTGTGTGTGTGTCTTGGGGGGTGATGGTGTCATTTGGGGCACCCCGATGTCACTGGGGCAGCGATGATGCAGCAGACGAGCAGGTGAATGGGAGATGGGGGGGGGTTACGTGGAGTTGCCCCCCCAAAAGAAGTGGGTCGCGGCCCCAGAATGTCTGAAAATTCTTGGGATGCATTAAAAAATGTGAAAACCTGTAACTATGGGCAGGAGGCGTTGAAATAGGGAATGAGAAATATACATATATATAAATTATGTATGTAAAAGTTCAAAATAAAAACCTCTGTCTCTAAGGATTCTGTGATTCTGTGTTATATGAAAGATCCTAGAATATAAAAATACTTAGATGCGTTTATAAAAAGATATTAGTGTCAAACTAGGTGTGTAGGCAGACAGCCTAAATAGATATTCGGTATCAAAAGCGTTAACGTAGGAAACGGGCAACGTAAATTCCCTAAACGTACAGATGTGTGTCAATACCGGAGCGGGTGCTGCCGCCTGGCGGCTGAAGGCGCGTCCTGCAGGTGGGGGGCGGCGCATGCGCAGTGCCCGCGCCTCCCGGTCCCTCTCGGCCCCCGCCGCCGGCGCCGCGTGGGTTCCGCAGCTCGTGCGCAGGCGCGGCTTCGCGGAGGCCCGTCCGGCCGCAGTCTCAAGAGAGCAGCGGCCGGAGGGCGAACCAGGACCGCCGGGACTCTGGCGAGCTCCGCGCCACCTGGAGCGGCATCGGTGCCGCCCGCCCGGCCTCCAGAGCGGCCATCGGCCCCTCCGCATCGGCTCTTACGCGTTACCGCGGCCCCGTCAGTGCCCGGCAGTTTTCCGGGTTTCCATCTACGTGACCCCGCGGTCCTCCAGGACCCCGGAAGTGCCCCCTCAGTCCTCCGACGCTCGTCTCCATGGCACTTCGGTCCTCCACGACCCCGGAAGTGCCCCCTCAGTCCTCCGACGCTCGTCTCCATGGCACTTCGGTCCTCCAGGACCCCGGAAGTGCCCCCTCAGTCCTCCGACGCGCGTCTCCGTGGCACTTCGGTCCTCCAGGACCCCGGAAGTGCCCCCTCAGTCCTCCGACGCGCGTCTCCGTGGCACTTCGGTCCTCCAGGACCCCGGAAGTGCCTCCTCAGTCCTCCGACGCGCGTCTCCGTGGCACTTCGGTCCTCCACGACCCCGGAAGTGCCCCCTCAGTCCTCCGACGCGCGTCTCCGTGGCACTTCGGTCCTCCAGGACCCCGGAAGTGCCCCCTCAGTCCTCCGACGCGCGTCTCTATGGCACTTTAGTCCTCCAGGAGCCCGTAAACGCTCATAAGTCTTCTGGAAATCATATGCTTCCAACACTCTTCCAAAACGATAAAACACGATTATCAGTTAACCACAAAAATATCTGAAGATCGCAAAAATAATGCAACCCCTGCAGAGCTCTCTTCTCCACAGCAACAACTGGACAGAAATCACACAAAAGCGGTAAGAGAATCACCAGAGGTTGGTCCCAAATGGAAATGAAAAGGGGAGGTGCTTCGCCTGCTGGGAACTTAAGGCAGGAGAAGCGAAGCTGCTGCTCCCGCTGCCGCCCGCCTTCACGTCTTCTGGGGGTTGGCCCTGCCCCTTTCCCAGGGGATTGTGGGAAGGGCGGTGGGCGGGGCCTGAGGGCGGTGGGCGGGGCCCGGGGTACATGAGCCCCAGCCCGGGCTCAGGAGCTCGTTCTGCTGCTGGGCCCCGTGGGGTGGGTGCTCTGCTGGTCCCTCGCTTTGCTGCAGCTTTGGGACAGGCTCAGCTGTTTGGGCAGGCGTGTTTCGGCATTTAGGGAGGCAGAGGTGAGAAGGCTGAGCTGAGACCTTCGGGAGCAGTAAACATCCAGCTGCCTGTATGGTAGAAAGTTGACTGCTATGCTCCTTTTTTTTTCGGGTCATAACTTTGTGATGAGTGTTTAGGGGGTGCCCAGATGGTTTAATAGTATGCTTTTCTTTGTTCTAGGAGCACTGCATTTTCCTAGAATTTCTGACTTTATTGAAGATAGAACTGTGGGTTTTTCACCAGTTTTGCAGTATGCTGTGTAAATTGCTGATATTGTTTCTCTTAATTGGGTTGATGATGAGATTATCTTATGGGGGTTAGGGTGAGCGTTTTGTATGCATCTGCATATATGGCACTAGCATTTCTCAAGAAAGCAGCAGGGATGTAAGGCATAGCGTCGTTCAGGGTATGGCATGGCTCATCACCTTTCCCCGTTGCCCATGGAGTGCCGCGGTGTCCCTAGAGTTTTTGCAGCGGGCAGCAGGCCCCTCATAGAGTGTGTCAGGACATTATTTGTTTTGTGGGTCTGATGCAGAGCCCAGAGTCTGTGGGAAGACAGAAGATAGGAGGTGCCTGCCAAACGCAGGGCACAGCTCAGAAGAGCTGCTCCTGAGAAGCAGCCGGCGTAGGGGGTTCAGGGTTGCAAATACAGGATGGGAGCTGTCAGGAAGAAGTGAGGCTCCTTCCCTGACGGTTGAGGAGAAGAGAAGGGGTTTCGAAAGTTTTGGCGCTGGGGGCTGGCTAGGAAAAGGAGGTGGGTTCATCAGTCTCTGTCATATCGGTTTTGGATTTGGGTGTCGACAGGGTCTGGTCTGTTCTAGTCTCTTGCATTTGAGGTGAGCTGGACAGTGTGGAGGAGGAGCACGGGACTGATGATTTTGCAGAAATGCAATGGTAATTTTGTGTCTGTTGGTATCTTAGGTGCCGTAAATAATTGTTGCTGCAGCCTCCGACTGGAATCGACGTGAAGCAGGTGAGTGGATTGCCATGGCACCTCTGAGGATGAGGGTGTTGTGGAAGAGGTTGGCATCTACTGTCATGGTGGTCACTGCTGGAGCTGTGATTTCTTTTTGTTTTGCTGCTGAAGAGGAACATGGTGACTGCAGGAACACATCAGTTAGCTGTTTGTTGTGGTTTTTTTTGTCAAGGATGAATTCAGACCACTGGCCCTCTGAAAGCGAAGTAGAGGGACAGGTGCTGGAGGGGGGCCAAGGTTGACAGTTTCAGGGAGGAGTTTTAAAGTCAGGCTAGAGCAGAGGGCTATGCGGGAGCAGTCTCCTCTGAGTAGGTAAAGGGAGTGGGTTACTTTTCAGCACAAAGCTAGTGTGTGCTGGGCAGGGCAGTTCTGGCCTGTGTCTTCGGTTGTGTAGTTTGTGTGCTCTGTCTTCTGTGTCTTGGACTTTCAGACGGCAGGACTTACAGATGGCAGTCTGTAGTGAATATGAGGATCTGTCTAGACCCAGGCAAAGGTTGCTCAGTCGTCTCGAATTGATTAGCTTTCGAGAGGCTGTGTGGACGGGTGTTTCATTAGCGGGCGCTGGCATAAGCGGAGACAAGTTGGAGAGGGTGTTCATGGCTAGTGAAGGGGACAGTATCTCAAAGATGGTAAACCTGCATTGTGTGGGGTGTAATGTTTGCAGGCGTCTCTTCTTTGGATGACAGGCTGTAGTTGGACTTATGTGAACAGGGTTCCTAAGTAGAAACAAGACCTTTGGAATTAAGCTACTGCTCTGCATTAGGGTAATGTTTGATGTTGGTGTGTTGCTTTTTTTTCAGATGCAGAGAGATGAGGTGGCCAGGGATACACAGGGGAGCTGATGGGGGCGCAGGACAAAGGTGGCTGAGCCCGAGGTCTTAAAGGGAAGATGTGACCGGCGGCTCCATGAAAACATTTGGCCACTTCTTCTTTTCTTCATGTGAATGTGAGGTTACGTAGCCATGTGTGGAAGTGCTGGTCTGAGGTACAACAGAACTGGTGTTGTTTGCAGTCACTTTACTTTTCAGGTAAGTCTCTTCCAATGAAGTGAACTCTCTGAAAATAATGACGTATTTTTCAGGTAGTATCTGCCTTCAGAGCACCAAGAACTTATATTTACACTTAATGCGAAGGGATGCCGTGCAGAGAGGCTCTTGCTTATACTTATTCCTACAACAGCACAGCCCAGCTAACTTTTATATATGCCCTGTTGGAGGGTTGGAAGCAGAAAAGCGTAGAGGGGTTGCACCCATAGTGAAGAGTAGACGGGACCGGTGACCCGAATCTGACTGATAGGGTATTCCATCCCATCCTCATCACGCTCAGTATAAAAGCGGAGGGATCAAAGGGGTCGGTACCTGTTGTCTGGCCTCTGAAGACTCCTCTGTCTGTTCATTGTCCTTTGACCTCGATCCGTGCATTTATGCAACCAGGTCCGGAGTCTGGTTCCAGTCTGTCACGGAGTCTGGTTCCAGTCTGTCACGGAGTCTGGTTCCAGTCTGTCACGGAGTCTGGTTCCGGACTTTGCCAGTGAAGCAGCGGTCATCCTGGGAGCTCTGTATCGGGTTGTGTATGTCCTGTATATATTTAATTGTTTTCTTGTTACTGTTGTCTTTTCTCAGTATTATTTTGCTGTTAAGATTTCTTTACAGTTCAGTTTATCTTTCAGTCCCTAAGTCTCTCTCTCTTGTTCTTTTCTGCCTCAGGAGAGAAGTTAAAAGGGAGCACGTGTCACTTGTTTTACTGCATGGCCTAAGGCACAACAGCAATGATGACAGACAGGGCACCGGAGCAGACTCGGCCGAGGAGAGCGGCGGCCCCAAGCCTTGGTTCTTTCTCAGCCACTGCATTACGGGCGGCGCACAAGCCTCTGCTTGCACTCTGTCTGTCGGTCCGATCCAGAACACAGTTCTGGCAGAAGTCGGATAATATGCGTCGTCTTGCTAGAAATGCTGTATGACTCGTTGTGGGGTTTCTTTTACAAGGAAACTAAAGCACATTGAGTCTTGATAAAAATATTGTTATTGTGCTTCATGATCTTCTGGCCTATTTAGGTTAGGATGATGTCTTTCTCTTTATGTCTACGCCCTGCAAAAGTTTAATTAAGTTTACTTACCTACCGGGCCCTGTTGCTGACACAGTTGATGTAGTTGTAATAAAAGAGCACATATTGTCCGTTCCTCTAAGGGTCGCTTTCTCCGTTTTGGTGTTTTGCATGCTGTACTTCTCAGGCCTGTGAGGAAAGGAGCAGCTTTTCCTCTGGCAGGCTCTATGCCTTGTGGAGGTCAGCCAGGCCCTTTCCCAGGTGCTGGTGGGAACGGGGGTGGGCGGGGCCCGGGGTATATAACCCACAGCCTCTGCTGGGGCAGCTCATTCTGCTGCTGGGCTTCTGCAGGGTCAGAGCTCTGCCTGTCCTTCAGTCGATTGCAGCTTTGGAGGCGGCTCAGCTCCTTGGGTGGAGATGTTATCCCATTTAGAGAATAGCAGGTAAGAAGCTGGAGGTGGCAAGACCTTCAGGACCAGGTGAGGTTTGGCAGCGTATATAGTAGAGAGCGGCCTCGTGTGCCGGTTCTCTTCCTTGTGGTTTTTCAGGTGAGTCGCGTGGTAATGAGTCTTAGGGGGCGGTGAGATAGTTTAAGGGTATGGTTTTCTCTCTTCCAGGCATGGCGCATTTTCCTGGAATCCCTGACTGTATTGAAGACGGAACTTTCTTGTTTGTGTGGTTTTTTTTTTTCCCCACTAGCTTTGCTGTATCCCAGGTAAGATGCCAATAGAATTTGTCTCAATCGGGCAGATGATGAGATTACTTTGCAGGGACTGGGTGAGCACCTTGTCTGCAGCTGTAGATGGAGTTTCCACATTTCTCAGGAAAGCAGCAGGGCCATAAAGCATAACGTATTTCAGGATGTGGGGTGCCTTGTCACCTTCCCCCACCGTGCTCAGGGTTTTGCCGTGTCCCTGGAGCCTTTGCGGCGTGTGGCAGGCCCCTGGTGTAGGTCAGATCAGGGCTTCACTGACTCTGTGGGTCTGCAGCAGAGCCCAGAGTCTGTGGGAAGACAGAAGATGGGAGGTGGTGGTGGGACGCAGGGAGAGGCTGGGAAGAGTGGCTCTTGAGAAGCGTCCAACGCCGGGTGTTCGGGCTGGCAAATAAAGGGTGGGATCTATGGGGAAGAAGTGGGGCTCCTTCCCTGGCAGCTCAGGGAGAAGAGAAGGGGTTTCTAAAGTTTTGGCACTGGGGGAGGGCTAGAAAAGGGAGCCGGGTTCATGAGTCCTTCTTGGATAGGGTTTGCAGATGGGTTCGGGTGTCGTCGGAGCCTGGTGTGCTCTAGGCTCTCGCATTTGAGGCGAGCCAGATAGTATCGAGGAGGAGCACGGGACTGGTGGTTTGGCAGTAGCGCAGTGGTAATGCTGTGTTTCTTGGTATCTTAGGTGCCGTGAATAACTGTTGCCGCAGCGTCAGACTCTGGAATTGGCGCTGAGCGGGCGAGCAGAATGCCTCGGCGTTCATGAGGCTGAGGGTGTTGTGGAAGAGGTTGGCATCTCCTCTCAGGATGCTTATTGCTGGTGCTGTGGCTGCTTTTGGGATAACTTTTTTTTTCTTTTCCTTTTGCAGAGGAAGAGGAGGAAGCTGGTGACCACAGGAACGTACTGGATGGCTGTTTTCTGTGGACTGCCTCAAGGATGGATTCGGACCCCTGGCCCTCCAAAAGCTAAGTTGAGAGACTGGCGCTCGAGAGGGGACGAGGTTGAGAATTGCAAAAAGGTGTCTTTGAAGTTGGCGTAGGGGAGAGGTTTGTCCTGGAGGGCAGTCTCCTTTAGGCACGTAAGGGACGCGGCTTACTGTTCGGCATTCCCGGGCAGGGTGGTTCCAGCCTGTGTGTGTTGTTGTCTTTCGTGTGGTCCGTGTTCTGTGTCTTAGACCTTTCTCGGGTCTCGAGGTCGTCTTTAAGCTCCAGGAGCACGGCATGGCGCCTCAGGCACCATCCCTAGGGTCTCGAACACCTGCACCCATGGGCATAGCACCATTCGGCTGCTGGTCTTCTTGCGTTAGAAGCTTAAACCTCGCATCGGTCTTGCGTCTTGGAAGTTTCCGGATGGCCCGCGTCTACAACTGGGACTTCTTCCCTATGTCATTACGTTCTTAGGTCTTGAAGCCAGGCTTCCCCCGCATACATCTTATCAGTCTTGACAGTCCCTTCTTATCACAGACGATGATGTCCTACACTCTGTTTCAGGGGCTTCCATAGAGCCTCTTCACATCACCACCACGGTCTCCAGGTCGTCTTGCCCGACGGTGACTTCCGTCTGGGTGTCATCCTTCTTGCTGAGAGTTTTCTCTCATCCTTGAGGTGCGTTGTTTTTAGCGTTTTGTGTAGTGTTGGTCTGTGCTTGTGTGTGTGTCTGGCTCGGAGCCCCCCTGCCCGGGTGTGTAGAGTCCAGGGCAGGCAGAATAGTGACGAGAGTCTACAGTTAATATGTGGATCTGTGGAGACCGAGGCAAAGGTTGGGTAGTCATCTGGAATTAATTTGCTCTCAGTAGGTTGGGTGCGTGGGTGTTTTATTAGTGGGTGTTGGCATAAGCAGAGCCAAGTCGGAGAGGCTGTTCCCAGCCAGTGAAGGACGCAGTATCTCAAAGATGTTCAGGCTGCTTTGTGTGGGGTGTAATGTTTGTGGGCTTTTTCTGTGGTTTTTTTTTTTGACGGCAGGCTGTAGTTGGATCTAATTGAACAGTGTTCCGAAGTAGAAACAAGACCTTTGGAATTAAGCTATCGCTCTGCATCGGGGTAATGTTGGATTTTTTTTTTTCTCTTTTTAGATGCTGAGAGATGAGATGTGCAGGGTGACGTAGGGGAGCCGAGAGGAGCGCTGTACAGAGGTGGCTCGGCATGTGGCGTTAGAGGGAAGATGTGACTGGCGCCTCTATGAATACAATTGGGTACTTTTTTTTTCATGTGAATGAAGACAGAAGATGGGAGTCGATGGTGTGGCGGTTTGGCAGAAGCGCAGTGGTAATGTTGTGTTTCTTGGTCTCTTAGGTGCTGTGAATAACTATCACCGCAGCCTCGGACTCCGGAATCGGCGCGGAGCGGGCGAGCAGAACGCCATGGCCTTCGGGAGGCTGAGGGTGTCGTGGAAGAGGTTGGCGTCTCCTCTCAGGATGCTTATTGCTGGTGCTGTGGCGGCCTCTGGGATTATGTTTTATTTTCCTTTTGCAGAGGAAGAGGAGGAACCTGGTGACTGCGGAAATGTATCGGATGGCTGGTTTTTGCGGACCGCATCGAAGAAGGATTCAGATGCCTGGCCCTCCAAAAGCTAAGTTGACAGTCAGGCGCCGGAGAGGGGCCGAGGTGGACAATTGCAAAATGGGGTCTTTGACGTTAGCGTAGTGGCGAGGGCTGTCCCGGGGCACAGTCATATTTAGGAAGGTAAAGGATGTTGCTTACTGTTCAGTGTGACGCTAGCGTGTCCCGGGCAGGGCAGTTCCAGCCTGTGTGTGTTGTCATGTCGTTCATGTGGTCTGTGTTGTGTATCTTCGCCCCTTCTTGGGTCTCGAGGTCATCTTTGAGCTCCAGGAGCACGACGTGGGGCCCTGGGCGTCATCCTTAGGGTCTCGAATGCTTGGGCCTGTGGGCGTAGCACCATTCATCTGATGCTCTTCTTGCGTTAGCATCTTAAAGCGTGCATCAATCTTGCCTCTCGGAAGTTTCTGGACGGCCCGCTTCCACGTCTGGGAGTTCTTCCCTGCGTCGTTACGTTCTTAGGTCTTGAAGCCAGACTTCCTGCATGTCCATCTTAGCGGGCTCAACAGTCCATTCTTATTACGTACCATCACGTTCTACAGTTTGCTTCAGGGGGTTCCGTAGAGCGTCTTCACGTTGACATCATCACGATCCCACAGATTTTCTTGCACGACGGTGACTTTGGTCCCCGTGTCATCTTTCTTGCTGAGAGTTTTCTCTCATCTTTGAGGCGTGTCGTTCGTAGCGTTCCGTGTAGTGTCTGTCCGTAACCGTGAGTGATTGGCTCGGGGCTGCCCTGCCCGGGCGCGTAGTGTCCAGGGTGGGTGGAGTTGTGTGGAGAGTCTATATGTAGTACATGAATCCCCGTAGATCGGGGCAAAGGTGTTAGAGTTATCTCAGGGTAGCCATCGGGAGGCTGTGTAGACACCTCTTCTGTTTTGTTTGGGAAGAGCAGAGGCATGTTGGAAAGGCAACACAGCAGCAGTGAAGAAGAGCTCATGTCCAAGAGGGTACAGCTGGTTTTGGTGCGGATTTTTTTTTGTAACTTTCTTTGTGTACGGTTGTATCTGGACCTTAGATGGTATTTGTGAAAAGGTGCAAGACCTTTTGTTGTTATGACTCTATTGCTCTGCCTCAGGGTGATTTCTCTGATGTCGTTCCTGCAGATGCAGCGGGACAAGCTTGTCGGGGCAGCGTAGAGGAGGAGAGCGACGTAAGAAGGTGGGTCAGCACGTGGTGTTAGAGAGAAGATGTGGCTCTGAGTACTGTATGTATTGGTTCTTTCCAATTTGAAGTTTTGAAGCAATGAATGACGTGGGATGTGGGGATGGGGATGAGCCAGTCAAGGTCAGCAGGGGCGGGTGGGCTGAAGTATCACATCTGCCTCAGAGGGAGCAACTTCCAAGTTGTAAAGCAACCCGTGTCGGTTGGGTTTATGGGTGGTTTGTGAGCCTTCAGGTTGCACGCCTCGGGGGAGGATGGGCGGGCAAGGTGAGGGAGTGGGAGATGGGGAATTTGGTAGGGTTTTGGGCAGTATCTCGGCGTGTGTTTCTTCGGTTGGTGTGACATGCAGGGTCAGAGGGGCGATGCTGCACGCCCACTGAGTAGTCCCAGCGAGTGAGGCGGTTGTGGACACGTTGGGGAGCTCAGGGGAGTGTTTGTCTTTGGTTTTGCAGGTGCCGCAGGCATCCGGAGCCGGACGAGCGTTGGAGGTGAGCTGGGTAGCAGAGAGGTAGCGCATGGGGGTGGTGGTTTCCCGTAAGCTCAACAGGAATATTGTGTGTCTTCGGTGTTTTAGGTGCCAGAACCAGAGAGTGCCACGAAGTCCGAATCCGGAATCCATGCGGAGCAGGTGAGCAGAAGGGTACGGCGCGTGTGATGCGGGGGATATTGCAGTACAACTTAGTGTTGACGGACGCGATGGTGCCTGATGGCACCATTTTGTGCAAATCGGGATTACGTTGCTCAGGAACTTCCTTGACTGCCATTTGAGATGGTCTTGCGTCGTGCGCTTAAGAACTTGGTTCCGTACTGTGTTCTTGTATATTTGAAATAGTATTGCTCCGCCTCACTCAGTATCGGTTTCGCATCGTGTTGCCCCGTTACGCTCTTGCCTGCTCTGTGATCTATTCTGGCATCGTACCACACCGTGTTGCGTGGTTTTTTTTTTTTTTAATCGGTTGTTCTTTGACTGTGCAATGCCTTGTACCGCCCTCTATTGTGTTACGTCTCACGTTATATTGCCCCGTCGTAGCCTTGACTGCCTTCTGATCTGTTCGGGCCTCGTACCACGCTGTATTGCGGGTTTTTTAATCGGTTGTTCTTCATTTGGCTTTCTAATGCCTTGTACCGCCCTGTATTGTGTAACATCTCGCATTATATTGCCCCGTCGTAGTCTCGACTGCCTTCTGATCTACTCTGGCATCGCACCGCACTGTATTGTGTGGTTTTTAATGGGTTCTTCTTTATTTGACTGTGTAATGCCTTGTACTGCCCTGTATTGTGTTACTTCTCGCGTTATAGTGTGCTGTCGTTGTCTTGACTGCCTTCTGATCTTTTCTGGTATTACAGTTGAACGTATGCTGGGTTTCTTAATCGGTTATTCTTCGTTTGGCTGCATGTTGCCTTGGTATGGTGTTGCATCTTGCATTGTATTGCCCTGTCACTGTCTCGACAGTTGTTTTACACCTTCCGTCCTAGGACCGCGCTGTGTTGTGAATTCTTTCATGGGTTGTTGTTTCCTTGACTGTGTCGCCTGCTAGGGCCCCGTATCGCGTTACGTCTTGCCTTGTATTGCTCTGTCATTGTGGTGACCGACATCTGATATACTCTACCATTGCGTGGCACTGTACCGTCAATTCTTCCATTGTCTGCTCTGCATTTGATTGTATGTTGCCTTGTACTGCCCTGTGTAAGGTTAGATCTTGCATGGTGTTGCCCTGTCGTTGTCTTGCCAGTTATTTTAGAGTCTCTGGCACTGTATTGTGCAATTTTTAACCGGTTGTTCTGTATTTGACCGCTGTTGCGATGTCACCCCCCTTTTTCCTCCAGGCTGCTGCTCGAGCTATAACGACCAGCAGGAGTTGCTACGAGTGGCACTTGAACTTTGTGGGATGGCTGGCACCAGAGTCAAGACGCTGTGAGTCAGTTAGCTTGCTATAGACCTAGCGGACAAACCAAGAGCCCTTGGAGCTTTCTTGCAAGGCAGCGGCCTGTTCACCAGCATTTCCCGGGGACACTCACTTAAGGTTCTGCTCCTCTAGGTTGAGAGAAGCCTTGCCGCAACAGATTCTGGGTCAGTGACTAACAGCATGCCAGACTTTGCCATCTTAGCTGAGCGATACAAAGGGTTTGATCACGCAGATATGATCCTTTAGAGGTGAACCGTTGCCCAAGTCCGGGGCGAGGATGGGATCCAGCCGCACCTAGACTCCTCTCGGAGAAGGAGTTTAGAAAGCAAGGGGGTCCTTTCCGAGCCTCGTGACTCAAGGGGAGGGTCTCCCAGACAGCGTGTCAGACCCTGGCCCCGAGGCAGTAAATGACCCGGGGTGCGTGGCCGTGCAATCTGGTAAAGTGCCATCACGTGCGCTGCTACCTTTAGTGAATCACTGTTGTGTTTGTTAATGTTTCTCTACCTCTCTCTTAGGAGTGAATTTTATCACTGCGCCCGCCACAACTGCATATGGCCTGTGTTACATCTTGCATTGCATTGCCCTGTCGTCTTGACGGTCACGTTAGAGAATCTGTCCTAGGTCTGGACTGTAGTGTGATGTCTCTCATGGGTTCTGATGTGGCTGTGTATTGCCTTGTCTGGCCCCGTGTGGTGTTACGTCTTCCATTGTATTGCTCTGTTGTTGTCTTGATTGTCATCTGATCTATTCTGCTGTTGTAGGCCACCATATTGTCACTTCCTTCATCAGCTGTTTTTTATGAGCCACGTAAAGGGTTGACGGCACAGACATAATCCTTTAGAGGTGAACCGTTGCCCAAGTCCGGGGCTATGAATTAGATCCAGCCACACCTAGACTCCTCTCGGAGAAGGAGTTTAGAAAGCAAGGGGGTCCTCTCCGAGCTAGGAATTGGATCCAGCCGCACCTAGACTCCTCTCCGAGAAGGAGTTTAGAAAACAAGGGGGTCCTCTCCGAGCTAGGAATTGGATCCAGCCGCACCTAGACTCCTCTCCGAGAAGGAGTTTAGAAAGCAAGGGGGTCCTTTCCGAGCCTCGTGACTCAAGGGGAGGGTCTCCCAGACAGCTCGTCTGACCCTGGCCCCTAGGCAGTAAATAATCCGGGGTGCGTGGCCATATGGAATCTGGTAAAGCGCCGTCACGTGCGCTGCTGCCTTTGGAGAATCACTGTGTTGATGTTTCTGAATGTTTCACCGCTTCTCTCTTAGAAGCGAAGTTAGCCGCTCGGCCTGCCACAACTGCGTATTGCCTTGTCTGGCCCCGTATGGCGTCACGTTTGGCATTGTATTGTCGTCTATTTGCCCGGACTGCCATCTGATCTGTTCCGGCGTTGTACTGGTGTGTATTGTGGGTTTCTTAATCGGTTTTGCGTTATTTGAATGCGTGTTGCCCTGTCTGGTGTTGTATCTTGCATTGTACTGCCCCGTCATTCCCTTCACTGTCACTTTAGACGTTCTGGGATTGCAGCGATCCGTATTGTGCAGGTTTTATTCATTGTTCTGTGTTTGACCCATGTATTGCCTTGTTACCACCTTGTATTGTGTTGCGGCTTGTGTTGTATCGCCGTGTTGTTGTTCTGAGTGCCACCTGATACGTTTCGGTGTTGTACAGCCCTGCGTTATGTCTTCCATTGTATAGCTCTTTCACTGCCTCGACTGCTGTCTCACACGTTTTGGCATTGCATCGCACGGTATTGCGGGATACTTAATCAGTTATTTATTTGACCGTGTATTTCACTGTACTGCCCTGTATTGCGTTATTTCTTGCCTTGTATTGCTCTGTCATTGTCTTGACTGGCATCTCCACTTATTTTTGTTTTCTCCCGCACTGTACTGCGGTTCTTCTAATCGGTTGGTATTTAGTTGACTGCGTCTTCCGTTCTGCTCTGTCGTGTAATGTTGCATCTTGGATCGTGTCGCCCTATAGTTGTCTTGACTGCCACCCGAGACCGTGTGGGATCGTGCTGCACCGTATTGTGGCGTTTTGATCGGTTGTTTATTATTCTGTGTTGCGTTGTAGCAACCTGTATTGTGTTACGTTGTGCGTTGTGTTGCCATGAAATAGTCTTAACTGTCCTTTTACACTCTCTGGGGTTGTACCGCACCGAACTGAGGGTGTTTTTGATCGGCTGTTCTATATTTGACTACGTATTGCTTTGTACTGCCCTGTATTTTCCTAAGTCTTGCGTCGTATTGCCCTCTCACCGTGCTGCGAGCCATCTGATGTATTCTGGCGTTGACAGGCACTGTATTGAGGGCTTCTTAGGCTGTTGTACTCTATTTGACCGTGCATCAATTTTGTGATCGGTCGTTCCCTATTTGACTGTGTATTGGCCTTGTACTGCCCTGTGTAAAGTTACGTCTTGCGTTGTATTGCCCTGTCATAGTATTGCCTGTCCTAGTCTGTCATAGCACCAGGATGTGCCCTTGAGCGGGGACGCTTGCTTCAGGTTCTGCTCCTCAAGGCTGAGAGATCCCTTGCCGCAACAGAGTCTCGGTAAGTGACTAATACCACGCTAAACCTCGTAGCCTTAGCTCAGTGATATAAAGGGTTGATGGCGCGGATACAATCCTTTAGAGGTGAACCGTTGCCCAAGTCCGGGGCTAGGAATTGGATCCAGCCGCACCTAGACTCCTCTCCGAGAAGGAGTTTAGAAAGCAAGGGGGTCCTCTCCGAGCTAGGAATTGGATCCAGCCGCACCTAGACTCCTCTCTGAGAGGGAGTTTAGAAAGCAAGGGGGTCCTTTCCGAGCCTCGTGACTCAACGGGAGGGTCTCCCTGACAGCTCGTCTGACCCTGGCCCCTAGGCAGGAAATAATCCAGGGTACGTGGCCACGGAACCTGATAAAGCGCTGTCACGTGCACTGCTGCCTTTGGAGAATCACTGTGTTGATGTTTCTGAATGTTTCTCTACTTTTCTCTTAGGAGTGAAGTGAATGGCTCCACCTGCCACAACTGCATGTTGCCTTGTCCGGCCCCGTGTTGGGTTACGTCTTACCTTGTATTGCCCTGTTGTTGTCATGATTGCCACCTGACCCATGGTGTCATAGTAGTGCACTGCATTGTGAATTTTTTGACTGTCTGTTATTTATTTGACTGAGTATTGGCTAGCAGTGGCCTGTATTGTGTTATCTTGCACTGTATTGCCCTGTATTTGCCGTGACTGCCCTCTGAGACTTCCTGAGATCGTAGGGCGTTCTGTTGTGGGTTTTTTAATTGGCTGTTCTTTGTGTGACTGTGTATTGCTTTGTGCTGCCCTGTGTTGTGTTACGGCTCGTGTTGCATTACTCTGTCGTTGCTTTGACTGTGTTTTGGGACAGTGTCATAGTGCTGCACTGCATTATGGGTATTTTAACTGTTCTTGACTTGGCTGCGCGTTGCCTTTTACTGCTCTGTATGATGTTAGGTCTTGCACTGTATTGGTCTGTCATTGTCTTGGCTGTTACTTTGGACTGTCTGGGATTGTACTTATTTATTGTGAAAGTTCCATTGGTTGTTCCTTATTTGACTGCTGGGGTGGTGTGGGCGCCCCTTCGTTTTGGCGCCCCAATCATCCATGGAGTTGTTCTGAGTGGTACTTGAAGTTGGGGGATGGTTGGCAACACAGTGGGGACCTAGATATCTTGTTCCTGTGCTGATGTGACTATAAGTCAATTAGCTTACCCCATAAATAGTGGACAGCCCAAGAGCCTTTTGACTTCTGCATGGCAGGGGCCTCCGTGCCAGGATCTCCCCTTGAGCAGGGACGCTCAATTAAGGTTCTGCTCCTCGAGATAGAGATGCCTTGCCGCAACAGATTCTCAGTAAGTGACTAATAGCATACAAAACCTTGTAGCCTTAGCTCAGTGATATAAAGGGTCGATGGCGCAGATACAATCCTTTAGAGGTGAACCATTGCCTAAGTCCGGGGCTAGGAATTGGATCCAGCCGCACCTAGACTCCTCTCCGAGAAGGAGTTTAGAAAGCAAGGGGGTCCTTTCCGAGCCTCGTGACTCAAGGGGAGGGTCTCCCAGACAGCTTGTCTGACCCTGGCCCCTAGGCAGTAAATAATCCGGGGTGCATGGCCATATGGAATCTGGTAAAGCGCCGTCACATGCGCTGCTGCCTTTGGAGAATCACTGTGTTGATGTTTCTGAATGTTTCACCGCTTCTCTCTTAGAAGCGAAGTTAGCCGCTCGGCCTGCCACAACTGCGTATTGCCTTGTCCGGCCCCGTATGGCGTCACGTTTGGCATTGTGTTGCCCTCTATTTGCCCGTACTGCCATCTGATCTGTTTTGGCATTGTACTGGTGTGTATTGTGGGTTTTTTAATTGGTTTTGCGTTATTTGAATGCGTGTTGCCCTGTCTAGTGTTGTATCTTGCATTGTACTGCCCCGTCATTCCGTTCACTGTCACTTTAGATGTTCTGGGATTGCAGCGATCCGTATTGTGCAGGTTTTATTCGTTGTTCTGTGTTTGACCGTGTATTGCCTTGTTACCACCTTGTATTGTGTTGCGGCTTGCATTGTATGGCCATGTTATTGTTCTGAGTGCCATCTGATACATTTAGGTGTTGTACAGCCCTGCGTTATGTCTTCCATTGTATAGCTCTTTCACTGCCTCGACTGCTGTCTCACACGTTTTGGCATTGCATCGCACGGTATTGCGGGATACTTAATCAGTTATTTATTTGACCGTGTATTTCACTGTACTGCCCTGTATGGCGTTATTTCTTGCCTTGTATTGCTCTGTCATTGTCTTGACTGGCATCTCCACTTATTTTTGTTTTCTCCCGCACTGTACTGCGGTTCTTCTAATCGGTTGGTATTTAGTTGACTGCGTCTTCCGTTCTGCTCTGTCGTGTAATGTTGCATCTTGGATCGTGTCGCCCTATAGTTGTCTTGACTGCCACCCGAGACCGTGTGGGATCGTGCTGCACCGTATTGTGGCGTTTTGATCGGTTGTTTATTATTCTGTGTTGCGTTGTAGCAACCTGTATTGTGTTACGTTGTGCGTTGTGTTGCCATGAAATAGTCTTAACTGTCCTTTTACACTCTCTGGGGTTGTACCGCACCGAACTGAGGGTGTTTTTGATCGGCTGTTCTATATTTGACTACGTATTGCTTTGTACTGCCCTGTATTTTCCTAAGTCTTGCGTCGTATTGCCCTCTCACCGTGCTGCGAGCCATCTGATGTATTCTGGCGTTGACAGGCACTGTATTGAGGGCTTCTTAGGCTGTTGTACTCTATTTGACCGTGCATCAATTTTGTGATCGGTCGTTCCCTATTTGACTGTGTATTGGCCTTGTACTGCCCTGTGTAAAGTTACGTCTTGCGTTGTATTGCCCTGTCATAGTATTGCCTGTCCTAGTCTGTCATAGCACCAGGATGTGCCCTTGAGCGGGGACGCTTGCTTCAGGTTCTGCTCCTCAAGGCTGAGAGATCCCTTGCCGCAACAGAGTCTCGGTAAGTGACTAATACCACGCTAAACCTCGTAGCCTTAGCTCAGTGATATAAAGGGTTGATGGCGCGGATACAATCCTTTAGAGGTGAACCGTTGCCCAAGTCCGGGGCTAGGAATTGGATCCAGCCGCACCTAGACTCCTCTCCGAGAAGGAGTTTAGAAAGCAAGGGGGTCCTCTCCGAGCTAGGAATTGGATCCAGCCGCACCTAGACTCCTCTCTGAGAGGGAGTTTAGAAAGCAAGGGGGTCCTTTCCGAGCCTCGTGACTCAACGGGAGGGTCTCCCTGACAGCTCGTCTGACCCTGGCCCCTAGGCAGGAAATAATCCAGGGTACGTGGCCACGGAACCTGATAAAGCGCTGTCACGTGCACTGCTGCCTTTGGAGAATCACTGTGTTGATGTTTCTGAATGTTTCTCTACTTTTCTCTTAGGAGTGAAGTGAATGGCTCCACCTGCCACAACTGCATGTTGCCTTGTCCGGCCCCGTGTTGGGTTACGTCTTACCTTGTATTGCCCTGTTGTTGTCATGATTGCCACCTGACCCATGGTGTCATAGTAGTGCACTGCATTGTGAATTTTTTGACTGTCTGTTATTTATTTGACTGAGTATTGGCTAGCAGTGGCCTGTATTGTGTTATCTTGCACTGTATTGCCCTGTATTTGCCGTGACTGCCCTCTGAGACTTCCTGAGATCGTAGGGCGTTCTGTTGTGGGTTTTTTAATTGGCTGTTCTTTGTGTGACTGTGTATTGCTTTGTGCTGCCCTGTGTTGTGTTACGGCTCGTGTTGCATTACTCTGTCGTTGCTTTGACTGTGTTTTGGGACAGTGTCATAGTGCTGCACTGCATTATGGGTATTTTAACTGTTCTTGACTTGGCTGCGCGTTGCCTTTTACTGCTCTGTATGATGTTAGGTCTTGCACTGTATTGGTCTGTCATTGTCTTGGCTGTTACTTTGGACTGTCTGGGATTGTACTTATTTATTGTGAAAGTTCCATTGGTTGTTCCTTATTTGACTGCTGGGGTGGTGTGGGCGCCCCTTCGTTTTGGCGCCCCAATCATCCATGGAGTTGTTCTGAGTGGTACTTGAAGTTGGGGGATGGTTGGCAACACAGTGGGGACCTAGATATCTTGTTCCTGTGCTGATGTGACTATAAGTCAATTAGCTTACCCCATAAATAGTGGACAGCCCAAGAGCCTTTTGACTTCTGCATGGCAGGGGCCTCCGTGCCAGGATCTCCCCTTGAGCAGGGACGCTCAATTAAGGTTCTGCTCCTCGAGATAGAGATGCCTTGCCGCAACAGATTCTCAGTAAGTGACTAATAGCATACAAAACCTTGTAGCCTTAGCTCAGTGATATAAAGGGTCGATGGCGCAGATACAATCCTTTAGAGGTGAACCATTGCCTAAGTCCGGGGCTAGGAATTGGATCCAGCCGCACCTAGACTCCTCTCCGAGAAGGAGTTTAGAAAGCAAGGGGGTCCTTTCCGAGCCTCGTGACTCAAGGGGAGGGTCTCCCAGACAGCTCGTCTGACCCTGGCCCCTAGGCAGTAAATAATCCGGGGTGCATGGCCATATGGAATCTGGTAAAGCGCCGTCACATGCGCTGCTGCCTTTGGAGAATCACTGTGTTGATGTTTCTGAATGTTTCACCGCTTCTCTCTTAGAAGCGAAGTTAGCCGCTCGGCCTGCCACAACTGCGTATTGCCTTGTCCGGCCCCGTATGGCGTCACGTTTGGCATTGTGTTGCCCTCTATTTGCCCGTACTGCCATCTGATCTGTTTTGGCATTGTACTGGTGTGTATTGTGGGTTTTTTAATTGGTTTTGCGTTATTTGAATGCGTGTTGCCCTGTCTAGTGTTGTATCTTGCATTGTACTGCCCCGTCATTCTGTTCACTGTCACTTTAGATGTTCTGGGATTGCAGCGATCCGTATTGTGCAGGTTTTATTCGTTGTTCTGTGTTTGACCGTGTATTGCCTTGTTACCACCTTGTATTGTGTTGCGGCTTGCATTGTATGGCCATGTTATTGTTCTGAGTGCCATCTGATACATTTAGGTGTTGTACAGCCCTGCGTTATGTCTTCCATTGTATAGCTCTGTCACTGCCTCGACTGCTGTCTCACACGTTTTGGCATTGCATCGCACGGTATTGTGGGATACTTAATCAGTTATTTATTTGACCGTGTATTTCACTGTACTGCCCTGTATTGCGTTATTTTTTGCCTTGTATTGCTCTGTCATTGTCTTGACTGGCATCTCCATTTATTTTTGTTTTCTCCCGCACTGTACTGCGGTTCTTCTAATCGGTTGGTATTTAGTTGACTGTGTCTTCAGTTCTACTCTGTCGTGTAATGTTGCATCTTGGATCGTGTCGCCCTATAGTTGTCTTGACTGCCACCCGAGACCGTGTGGGATTGTACTGCACCGTATTGTGGCGTTTTGATCGGTTGTTTCCTATATTATTCTGTATCGCATTGTAGCAACCTGTATTGTGTTACATTGTGCGTTGTGTTGCCATGAAATAGTCTTAACTGTCCTTTTACACTCTCTGGGGTTGTACCGCACCGAACTGAGGGTGTTTTTGATCGGCTGTTCTATATTTGACTACGTATTGCTTTGTACTGCCCTGTATTTTCCTAAGTCTTGCGTCGTATTGCCCTCTCACCGTGCCGCGAGCCATCTGATGTATTCTGGCGTTGACAGGCACTGTATTGAGGGCTTCTTAGGCTGTTGTACTCTATTTGACCGTGAATCAATTTTGTGAACGGTCATTCCCTATTTGACTGTGTATTGGCCTTGTACTGCCCTGTGTAAAGTTACGTCTTGCATTGTATTGCCCTGTCATAGTATTGCCTGTCCTAGTCTGTCATAGCACCAGGATGTGCCCTTGAGCGGGGACGCTTGCTTCAGGTTCTGCTCCTCAAGGCTGAGAGATCCCTTGCCGCAACAGAGTCTCGGTAAGTGACTAATACCACGCTAAACCTCGTAGCCTTAGCTCAGTGATATAAAGGGTTGATGGCGCGGATACAATCCTTTAGAGGTGAACCGTTGCCCAAGTCCGGGGCTAGGAATTGGATCCAGCCGCACCTAGACTCCTCTCCGAGAAGGAGTTTAGAAAGCAAGGGGGTCCTCTCCGAGCTAGGAATTGGATCCAGCCGCACCTAGACTCCTCTCTGAGAGGGAGTTTAGAAAGCAAGGGGGTCCTTTCCGAGCCTCGTGACTCAACGGGAGGGTCTCCCTGACAGCTCGTCTGACCCTGGCCCCTAGGCAGGAAATAATCCAGGGTACGTGGCCACGGAACCTGATAAAGCGCTGTCACGTGCACTGCTGCCTTTGGAGAATCACTGTGTTGATGTTTCTGAATGTTTCTCTACTTTTCTCTTAGGAGTGAAGTGAAGGGCTCCACCTGCCACAACTGCATGTTGCCTTGTCCGGCCCCGTGTTGGGTTACGTCTTGCCTTGTATTGCCCTGTCGTTGTCATGATTGCCACCTGACCCATGGTGTCATAGTAGTGCACTGCATTGTGAATTTTTTGACTGTCTGTTATTTATTTGACTGAGTATTGGCTAGCAGTGGCCTGTATTGTGTTATCTTGCACCGTATTGCCCTGTATTTGCCGTGACTGCCCTCTGAGACTTCCTGAGATCGTAGGGCGTTCTGTTGTGGGTTTTTTAATTGGCTGTTCTTTGTGTGACTGTGTATTGCTTTGTGCTGCCCTGTGTTGTATTACGGCTCGTGTTGCATTACTCTGTCGTTGTTTTGACTGTGTTTTGGGACAGTGTCATAGTGCTGCACTGCATTATGGGTATTTTAACTGTTCTTGACTCGGCTGCGCGTTGCCTTTTACTGCTCTGTATGATGTTAGGTCTTGCACTGTATTGGTCTGTCATTGTCTTGGCTGTTACTTTGGACTGTCTGGGATTGTACTTATTTATTGTGAAAGTTCCATTGGTTGTTCCTTATTTGACTGCTGGGGTGGTGTGGGCGCCCCTTCGTTTTGGCGCCCCAATCATCCATGGAGTTGTTCTGAGTGGTACTTGAAGTTGGGGGATGGTTGGCAACACAGTGGGGACCTAGATATCTTGTTCCTGTGCTGATGTGACTATAAGTCAATTAGCTTACCCCATAAATAGTGGACAGCCCAAGAGCCTTTTGACTTCTGCATGGCAGGGGCCTCCGTGCCAGGATCTCCCCTTGAGCAGGGACGCTCAATTAAGGTTCTGCTCCTCGAGATAGAGATGCCTTGCCGCAACAGATTCTCAGTAAGTGACTAATAGCATACAAAACCTTGTAGCCTTAGCTCAGTGATATAAAGGGTCGATGGCGCAGATACAATCCTTTAGAGGTGAACCATTGCCTAAGTCCGGGGCTAGGAATTGGATCCAGCCGCACCTAGACTCCTCTCCGAGAAGGAGTTTAGAAAGCAAGGGGGTCCTTTCCGAGCCTCGTGACTCAAGGGGAGGGTCTCCCAGACAGCTCGTCTGACCCTGGCCCCTAGGCAGTAAATAATCCGGGGTGCATGGCCATATGGAATCTGGTAAAGCGCCGTCACATGCGCTGCTGCCTTTGGAGAATCACTGTGTTGATGTTTCTGAATGTTTCACCGCTTCTCTCTTAGAAGGGAAGTTAGCCGCTCGGCCTGCCACAACTGCGTATTGCCTTGTCCGGCCCCGTATGGCGTCACGTTTGGCATTGTGTTGCCCTCTATTTGCCCGTACTGCCATCTGATCTGTTTTGGCATTGTACTGGTGTGTATTGTGGGTTTTTTAATTGGTTTTGCGTTATTTGAATGCGTGTTGCCCTGTCTAGTGTTGTATCTTGCATTGTACTGCCCCGTCATTCCGTTCACTGTCACTTTAGATGTTCTGGGATTGCAGCGATCCGTATTGTGCAGGTTTTATTCGTTGTTCTGTGTTTGACCGTGTATTGCCTTGTTACCACCTTGTATTGTGTTGCGGCTTGCGTTGTATCGCCATGTTGTTGTTCTGAGTGCCATCTGATACATTTAGGTGTTGTACAGCCCTGCGTTATGTCTTCCATTGTATAGCTCTGTCACTGCCTCGACTGCTGTCTCACACGTTTTGGCATTGCATCGCACGGTATTGTGGGATACTTAATCAGTTATTTATTTGACCGTGTATTTCACTGTACTGCCCTGTATTGCGTTATTTTTTGCCTTGTATTGCTCTGTCATTGTCTTGACTGGCATCTCCATTTATTTTTGTTTTCTCCCGCACTGTACTGCGGTTCTTCTAATCGGTTGGTATTTAGTTGACTGTGTCTTCAGTTCTACTCTGTCGTGTAATGTTGCATCTTGGATCGTGTCGCCCTATAGTTGTCTTGACTGCCACCCGAGACCGTGTGGGATTGTACTGCACCGTATTGTGGCGTTTTGATCGGTTGTTTCCTATATTATTCTGTATCGCATTGTAGCAACCTGTATTGTGTTACATTGTGCGTTGTGTTGCCATGAAATAGTCTTAACTGTCCTTTTACACTCTCTGGGGTTGTACCGCACCGAACTGAGGGTGTTTTTGATCGGCTGTTCTATATTTGACTACGTATTGCTTTGTACTGCCCTGTATTTTCCTAAGTCTTGCGTCGTATTGCCCTCTCACCGTGCCGCGAGCCATCTGATGTATTCTGGCGTTGACAGGCACTGTATTGAGGGCTTCTTAGGCTGTTGTACTCTATTTGACCGTGAATCAATTTTGTGAACGGTCATTCCCTATTTGACTGTGTATTGGCCTTGTACTGCCCTGTGTAAAGTTACGTCTTGCATTGTATTGCCCTGTCATAGTATTGCCTGTCATAGTCTGTCATAGCACCAGGATGTGCCCTTGAGCGGGGACGCTTGCTTCAGGTTCTGCTCCTCAAGGCTGAGAGATCCCTTGCCGCAACAGAGTCTCGGTAAGTGACTAATACCACGCTAAACCTCGTAGCCTTAGCTCAGTGATATAAAGGGTTGATGGCGCGGATACAATCCTTTAGAGGTGAACCGTTGCCCAAGTCCGGGGCTAGGAATTGGATCCAGCCGCACCTAGACTCCTCTCCGAGAAGGAGTTTAGAAAGCAAGGGGGTCCTCTCCCAGCTAGGAATTGGATCCAGCCGCACCTAGACTCCTCTCTGAGAGGGAGTTTAGAAAGCAAGGGGGTCCTTTCCGAGCCTCGTGACTCAACGGGAGGGTCTCCCTGACAGCTCGTCTGACCCTGGCCCCTAGGCAGGAAATAATCCAGGGTACGTGGCCACGGAACCTGATAAAGCGCTGTCACGTGCACTGCTGCCTTTGGAGAATCACTGTGTTGATGTTTCTGAATGTTTCTCTACTTTTCTCTTAGGAGTGAAGTGAAGGGCTCCACCTGCCACAACTGCATGTTGCCTTGTCTGGCCCCGTGTTGGGTTACGTCTTACCTTGTATTGCCCTGTCGTTGTCATGATTGCCACCTGACCCATGGTGTCATAGTAGTGCACTGCATTGTGAATTTTTTGACTGTCTGTTATTTATTTGACTGAGTATTGGCTAGCAGTGGCCTGTATTGTGTTATCTTGCACCGTATTGCCCTGTATTTGCCGTGACTGCCCTCTGAGACTTCCTGAGATCGTAGGGCGTTCTGTTGTGGGTTTTTTAATTGGCTGTTCTTTGTGTGACTGTGTATTGCTTTGTGCTGCCCTGTGTTGTGTTACGGCTCGTGTTGCATTACTCTGTCGTTGTTTTGACTGTGTTTTGGGACAGTGTCATAGTGCTGCACTGCATTATGGGTATTTTAACTGTTCTTGACTTGGCTGCGCGTTGCCTTTTACTGCTCTGTATGATGTTAGGTCTTGCACTGTATTGGTCTGTCATTGTCTTGGCTGTTACTTTGGACTGTCTGGGATTGTACTTATTTATTGTGAAAGTTCCATTGGTTGTTCCTTATTTGACTGCTGGGGTGGTGTGGGCGCCCCTTCGTTTTGGCGCCCCAATCATCCATGGAGTTGTTCTGAGTGGTACTTGAAGTTGGGGGATGGTTGGCAACACAGTGGGGACCTAGATATCTTGTTCCTGTGCTGATGTGACTATAAGTCAATTAGCTTACCCCATAAATAGTGGACAGCCCAAGAGCCTTTTGACTTCTGCATGGCAGGGGCCTCCGTGCCAGGATCTCCCCTTGAGCAGGGACGCTCAATTAAGGTTCTGCTCCTCGAGATAGAGATGCCTTGCCGCAACAGATTCTCAGTAAGTGACTAATAGCATACAAAACCTTGTAGCCTTAGCTCAGTGATATAAAGGGTCGATGGCGCAGATACAATCCTTTAGAGGTGAACCATTGCCTAAGTCCGGGGCTAGGAATTGGATCCAGCCGCACCTAGACTCCTCTCCGAGAAGGAGTTTAGAAAGCAAGGGGGTCCTTTCCGAGCCTCGTGACTCAACGGGAGGGTCTCCCAGACAGCTCGTCTGACCCTGGCCCCTAGGCAGTAAATAATCCGGGGTGCATGGCCATATGGAATCTGGTAAAGCGCCGTCACATGCGCTGCTGCCTTTGGAGAATCACTGTGTTGATGTTTCTGAATGTTTCACCGCTTCTCTCTTAGAAGCGAAGTTAGCTGCTCGGCCTGCCACAACTGCGTATTGCCTTGTCCGGCCCCGTATGGCGTCACGTTTGGCATTGTGTTGCCCTCTATTTGCCCGTACTGCCATCTGATCTGTTTTGGCATTGTACTGGTGTGTATTGTGGGTTTTTTAATTGGTTTTGCGTTATTTGAATGCGTGTTGCCCTGTCTAGTGTTGTATCTTGCATTGTACTGCCCCGTCATTCCGTTCACTGTCACTTTAGATGTTCTGGGATTGCAGCGATCCGTATTGTGCAGGTTTTATTCGTTGTTCTGTGTTTGACCGTGTATTGCCTTGTTACCACCTTGTATTGTGTTGCGGCTTGCGTTGTATCGCCATGTTGTTGTTCTGAGTGCCATCTGATACGTTTCGGTGTTGTACAGCCCTGCGTTATGTCTTCCATTGTATAGCTCTGTCACTGCCTCGACTGCTGTCTCACACGTTTTGGCATTGCATCGCACGGTATTGTGGGATACTTAATCAGTTATTTATTTGACCGTGTATTTCACTGTACTGCCCTGTATTGCGTTATTTCTTGCCTTGTATTGCTCTGTCATTGTCTTGACTGGCATCTCCATTTATTTTTGTTTTCTCCCGCACTGTACTGCGGTTCTTCTAATCGGTTGGTATTTAGTTGACTGTGTCTTCAGTTCTACTCTGTCGTGTAATGTTGCATCTTGGATCGTGTCGCCCTATAGTTGTCTTGACTGCCACCCGAGACCGTGTGGGATTGTACTGCACCGTATTGTGGCGTTTTGATCGGTTGTTTCCTATATTATTCTGTATTGCATTGTAGCAACCTGTATTGTGTTACATTGTGCGTTGTGTTGCCATGAAATAGTCTTAACTGTCCTTTTACACTCTCTGGGGTTGTACCGCACCGAACTGAGGGTGTTTTTGATCGGCTGTTCTATATTTGACTACGTATTGCTTTGTACTGCCCTGTATTTTCCTAAGTCTTGCGTCGTATTGCCCTCTCACCGTGCCGCGAGCCATCTGATGTATTCTGGCGTTGACAGGCACTGTATTGAGGGCTTCTTAGGCTGTTGTACTCTATTTGACCGTGAATCAATTTTGTGAACGGTCATTCCCTATTTGACTGTGTATTGGCCTTGTACTGCCCTGTGTAAAGTTACGTCTTGCATTGTATTGCCCTGTCATAGTATTGCCTGTCCTAGTCTGTCATAGCACCAGGATGTGCCCTTGAGCGGGGACGCTTGCTTCAGGTTCTGCTCCTCAAGGCTGAGAGATCCCTTGCCGCAACAGAGTCTCGGTAAGTGACTAATACCACGCTAAACCTCGTAGCCTTAGCTCAGTGATATAAAGGGTTGATGGCGCGGATACAATCCTTTAGAGGTGAACCGTTGCCCAAGTCCGGGGCTAGGAATTGGATCCAGCCGCACCTAGACTCCTCTCCGAGAAGGAGTTTAGAAAGCAAGGGGGTCCTCTCCGAGCTAGGAATTGGATCCAGCCGCACCTAGACTCCTCTCTGAGAGGGAGTTTAGAAAGCAAGGGGGTCCTTTCCGAGCCTCGTGACTCAACGGGAGGGTCTCCCTGACAGCTCGTCTGACCCTGGCCCCTAGGCAGGAAATAATCCAGGGTACGTGGCCACGGAACCTGATAAAGCGCTGTCACGTGCACTGCTGCCTTTGGAGAATCACTGTGTTGATGTTTCTGAATGTTTCTCTACTTTTCTCTTAGGAGTGAAGTGAATGGCTCCACCTGCCACAACTGCATGTTGCCTTGTCCGGCCCCGTGTTGGGTTACGTCTTACCTTGTGTTGCCCTGTCGTTGTCATGATTGCCACCTGACCCATGGTGTCATAGTAGTGCACTGCATTGTGAATTTTTTGACTGTCTGTTATTTATTTGACTGAGTATTGGCTGGCAGTGGCCTGTATTGTGTTATCTTGCACCGTATTGCCCTGTATTTGCCGTGACTGCCCTCTGAGACTTCCTGAGATCGTAGGGCGTTCTGTTGTGGGTTTTTTAATTGGCTGTTCTTTGTGTGACTGTGTATTGCTTTGTGCTGCCCTGTGTTGTGTTACGGCTCGTGTTGCATTACTCTGTCGTTGTTTTGACTGTGTTTTGGGACAGTGTCATAGTGCTGCACTGCATTATGGGTATTTTAACTGTTCTTGACTTGGCTGCGCGTTGCCTTTTACTGCTCTGTATGATGTTAGGTCTTGCACTGTATTGGTCTGTCACTGTCTTGGCTGTTACTTTGGACTGTCTGGGATTGTACTTATTTATTGTGAAAGTTCCATTGGTTGTTCCTTATTTGACTGCTGGGGTGGTGTGGGCGCCCCTTCGTTTTGGCGCCCCAATCATCCATGGAGTTGTTCTGAGTGGTACTTCAAGTTGGGGGATGGTTGGCAACACAGTGGGGACCTAGATATCTTGTTCCTGTGCTGATGTGACTATAAGTCAATTAGCTTACCCCATAAATAGTGGACAGCCCAAGAGCCTTTTGACTTCTGCATGGCAGGGGCCTCCGTGCCAGGATCTCCCCTTGAGCAGGGACGCTCAATTAAGGTTCTGCTCCTCGAGATAGAGATGCCTTGCCGCAACAGATTCTCAGTAAGTGACTAATAGCATACAAAACCTTGTAGCCTTAGCTCAGTGATATAAAGGGTCGATGGCGCAGATACAATCCTTTAGAGGTGAACCATTGCCTAAGTCCGGGGCTAGGAATTGGATCCAGCCGCACCTAGACTCCTCTCCGAGAAGGAGTTTAGAAAGCAAGGGGGTCCTTTCCGAGCCTCGTGACTCAAGGGGAGGGTCTCCCAGACAGCTCGTCTGACCCTGGCCCCTAGGCAGTAAATAATCCGGGGTGCATGGCCATATGGAATCTGGTAAAGCGCCGTCACATGCGCTGCTGCCTTTGGAGAATCACTGTGTTGATGTTTCTGAATGTTTCACCGCTTCTCTCTTAGAAGCGAAGTTAGCCGCTCGGCCTGCCACAACTGCGTATTGCCTTGTCCGGCCCCGTATGGCGTCACGTTTGGCATTGTGTTGCCCTCTATTTGCCCGTACTGCCATCTGATCTGTTTTGGCATTGTACTGGTGTGTATTGTGGGTTTTTTAATTGGTTTTGCGTTATTTGAATGCGTGTTACCCTGTCTAGTGTTGTATCTTGCATTGTACTGCCCCGTCATTCCGTTCACTGTCACTTTAGATGTTCTGGGATTGCAGCGATCCGTATTGTGCAGGTTTTATTCGTTGTTCTGTGTTTGACCGTGTATTGCCTTGTTACCACCTTGTATTGTGTTGCGGCTTGCGTTGTATGGCCATGTTGTTGTTCTGAGTGCCATCTGATACATTTAGGTGTTGTACAGCCCTGCGTTATGTCTTCCATTGTATAGCTCTGTCACTGCCTCGACTGCTGTCTCACACGTTTTGGCATTGCATCGCACGGTATTGTGGGATACTTAATCAGTTATTTATTTGACCGTGTATTTCACTGTACTGCCCTGTATTGCGTTATTTCTTGCCTTGTATTGCTCTGTCATTGTCTTGACTGGCATCTCCATTTATTTTTGTTTTCTCCCGCACTGTACTGCGGTTCTTCTAATCGGTTGGTATTTAGTTGACTGTGTCTTCAGTTCTACTCTGTCGTGTAATGTTGCATCTTGGATCGTGTCGCCCTATAGTTGTCTTGACTGCCACCCGAGACCGTGTGGGATTGTACTGCACCGTATTGTGGCGTTTTGATCGGTTGTTTCCTATATTATTCTGTATTGCATTGTAGCAACCTGTATTGTGTTACATTGTGCGTTGTGTTGCCATGAAATAGTCTTAACTGTCCTTTTACACTCTCTGGGGTTGTACCGCACCGAACTGAGGGTGTTTTTGATCGGCTGTTCTATATTTGACTACGTATTGCTTTGTACTGCCCTGTATTTTCCTAAGTCTTGCGTTGTATTGCCCTCTCACCGTGCTGCGAGCCATCTGATGTATTCTGGCGTTGACAGGCACTGTATTGAGGGCTTCTTAGGCTGTTGTACTCTATTTGACCGTGAATCAATTTTGTGATCGGTCATTCCCTATTTGACTGTGTATTGGCCTTGTACTGCCCTGTGTAAAGTTACGTCTTGCATTGTATTGCCCTGTCATAGTATTGCCTGTCATAGTCTGTCATAGCACCAGGATGTGCCCTTGAGCGGGGACGCTTGCTTCAGGTTCTGCTCCTCAAGGCTGAGAGATCCCTTGCCGCAACAGAGTCTCGGTAAGTGACTAATACCACGCTAAACCTCGTAGCCTTAGCTCAGTGATATAAAGGGTTGATGGCGCGGATACAATCCTTTAGAGGTGAACCGTTGCCCAAGTCCGGGGCTAGGAATTGGATCCAGCCGCACCTAGACTCCTCTCCGAGAAGGAGTTTAGAAAGCAAGGGGGTCCTCTCCGAGCTAGGAATTGGATCCAGCCGCACCTAGACTCCTCTCTGAGAGGGAGTTTAGAAAGCAAGGGGGTCCTTTCCGAGCCTCGTGACTCAACGGGAGGGTCTCCCTGACAGCTCGTCTGACCCTGGCCCCTAGGCAGGAAATAATCCAGGGTACGTGGCCACGGAACCTGATAAAGCGCTGTCACGTGCACTGCTGCCTTTGGAGAATCACTGTGTTGATGTTTCTGAATGTTTCTCTACTTTTCTCTTGGGAGTGAAGTGAAGGGCTCCACCTGCCACAACTGCATGTTGCCTTGTCCGGCCCCGTGTTGGGTTACGTCTTACCTTGTATTGCCCTGTCGTTGTCATGATTGCCACCTGACCCATGGTGTCATAGTAGTGCACTGCATTGTGAATTTTTTGACTGTCTGTTATTTATTTGACTGAGTATTGGCTAGCAGTGGCCTGTATTGTGTTATCTTGCACCGTATTGCCCTGTATTTGCCGTGACTGCCCTCTGAGACTTCCTGAGATCGTAGGGCGTTCTGTTGTGGGTTTTTTAATTGGCTGTTCTTTGTGTGACTGTGTATTGCTTTGTGCTGCCCTGTGTTGTGTTACGGCTCGTGTTGCATTACTCTGTCGTTGTTTTGACTGTGTTTTGGGACAGTGTCATAGTGCTGCACTGCATTATGGGTATTTTAACTGTTCTTGACTTGGCTGCGCGTTGCCTTTTACTGCTCTGTATGATGTTAGGTCTTGCACTGTATTGGTCTGTCACTGTCTTGGCTGTTACTTTGGACTGTCTGGGATTGTACTTATTTATTGTGAAAGTTCCATTGGTTGTTCCTTATTTGACTGCTGGGGTGGTGTGGGCGCCCCTTCGTTTTGGCGCCCCAATCATCCATGGAGTTGTTCTGAGTGGTACTTCAAGTTGGGGGATGGTTGGCAACACAGTGGGGACCTAGATATCTTGTTCCTGTGCTGATGTGACTATAAGTCAATTAGCTTACCCCATAAATAGTGGACAGCCCAAGAGCCTTTTGACTTCTGCATGGCAGGGGCCTCCGTGCCAGGATCTCCCCTTGAGCAGGGACGCTCAATTAAGGTTCTGCTCCTCGAGATAGAGATGCCTTGCCGCAACAGATTCTCAGTAAGTGACTAATAGCATACAAAACCTTGTAGCCTTAGCTCAGTGATATAAAGGGTCGATGGCGCAGATACAATCCTTTAGAGGTGAACCATTGCCTAAGTCCGGGGCTAGGAATTGGATCCAGCCGCACCTAGACTCCTCTCCGAGAAGGAGTTTAGAAAGCAAGGGGGTCCTTTCCGAGCCTCGTGACTCAAGGGGAGGGTCTCCCAGACAGCTCGTCTGACCCTGGCCCCTAGGCAGGAAATAATCCAGGGTACGTGGCCACGGAACCTGATAAAGCGCTGTCACGTGCACTGCTGCCTTTGGAGAATCACTGTGTTGATGTTTCTGAATGTTTCTCTACTTTTCTCTTAGGAGTGAAGTGAAGGGCTCCACCTGCCACAACTGCATGTTGCCTTGTCCGGCCCCGTGTTGGGTTACGTCTTGCCTTGTATTGCCCTGTCGTTGTCATGATTGCCACCTGACCCATGGTGTCATAGTAGTGCACTGCATTGTGAATTTTTTGACTGTCTGTTATTTATTTGACTGAGTATTGGCTAGCAGTGGCCTGTATTGTGTTATCTTGCACCGTATTGCCCTGTATTTGCCGTGACTGCCCTCTGAGACTTCCTGAGATCGTAGGGCGTTCTGTTGTGGGTTTTTTAATTGGCTGTTCTTTGTGTGACTGTGTATTGCTTTGTGCTGCCCTGTGTTGTGTTACGGCTCGCGTTGCATTACTCTGTCGTTGTTTTGACTGTGTTTTGGGACAGTGTCATAGTGCTGCACTGCATTATGGGTATTTTAACTGTTCTTGACTTGGCTGCGCGTTGCCTTTTACTGCTCTGTATGATGTTAGGTCTTGCACTGTATTGGTCTGTTATTGTCTTGGCTGTTACTTTGGACTGTCTGGGATTGTACTTATTTATTGTGAAAGTTCCATTGGTTGTTCCTTATTTGACTGCTGGGGTGGTGTGGGCGCCCCTTTGTTTTGGCGCCGCAATCATCCATGGAGTTGTTCTGAGTGGTACTTGAAGTTGGGGGATGGTTGGCAACACAGTGGGGACCTAGATATCTTGTTCCTGTGCTGATGTGACTATAAGTCAATTAGCTTACCCCATAAATAGTGGACAGCCCAAGAGCCTTTTGACTTCTGCATGGCAGGGGCCTCCGTGCCAGGATCTCCCCTTGAGCAGGGACGCTCAATTAAGGTTCTGCTCCTCGAGATAGAGATGCCTTGCCGCAACAGATTCTCAGTAAGTGACTAATAGCATACAAAACCTTGTAGCCTTAGCTCAGTGATATAAAGGGTCGATGGCGCAGATACAATCCTTTAGAGGTGAACCATTGCCTAAGTCCGGGGCTAGGAATTGGATCCAGCCGCACCTAGACTCCTCTCCGAGAAGGAGTTTAGAAAGCAAGGGGGTCCTTTCCGAGCCTCGTGACTCAAGGGGAGGGTCTCCCAGACAGCTCGTCTGACCCTGGCCCCTAGGCAGTAAATAATCCGGGGTGCATGGCCATATGGAATCTGGTAAAGCGCCGTCACATGCGCTGCTGCCTTTGGAGAATCACTGTGTTGATGTTTCTGAATGTTTCACCGCTTCTCTCTTAGAAGTGAAGTTAGCTGCTCGGCCTGCCACAACTGCGTATTGCCTTGTCCGGCCCCGTATGGCGTCACGTTTGGCATTGTGTTGCCCTCTATTTGCCCGTACTGCCATCTGATCTGTTTTGGCATTGTACTGGTGTGTATTGTGGGTTTTTTAATTGGTTTTGCGTTATTTGAATGCGTGTTGCCCTGTCTAGTGTTGTATCTTGCATTGTACTGCCCCGTCATTCCGTTCACTGTCACTTTAGATGTTCTGGGATTGCAGCGATCCGTATTGTGCAGGTTTTATTCGTTGTTCTGTGTTTGACCGTGTATTGCCTTGTTACCACCTTGTATTGTGTTGCGGCTTGCGTTGTATCGCCATGTTGTTGTTCTGAGTGCCATCTGATACGTTTCGGTGTTGTACAGCCCTGCGTTATGTCTTCCATTGTATAGCTCTGTCACTGCCTCGACTGCTGTCTCACACGTTTTGGCATTGCATCGCACGGTATTGTGGGATACTTAATCAGTTATTTATTTGACCGTGTATTTCACTGTACTGCCCTGTATTGCGTTATTTCTTGCCTTGTATTGCTCTGTCATTGTCTTGACTGGCATCTCCATTTATTTTTGTTTTCTCCCGCACTGTACTGCGGTTCTTCTAATCGGTTGGTATTTAGTTGACTGTGTCTTCAGTTCTACTCTGTCGTGTAATGTTGCATCTTGGATCGTGTCGCCCTATAGTTGTCTTGACTGCCACCCGAGACCGTGTGGGATTGTACTGCACCGTATTGTGGCGTTTTGATCGGTTGTTTCCTATATTATTCTGTATTGCATTGTAGCAACCTGTATTGTGTTACATTGTGCGTTGTGTTGCCATGAAATAGTCTTAACTGTCCTTTTACACTCTCTGGGGTTGTACCGCACCGAACTGAGGGTGTTTTTGATCGGCTGTTCTATATTTGACTACGTATTGCTTTGTACTGCCCTGTATTTTCCTAAGTCTTGCGTCGTATTGCCCTCTCACCGTGCTGCGAGCCATCTGATGTATTCTGGCGTTGACAGGCACTGTATTGAGGGCTTCTTAGGCTGTTGTACTCTATTTGACCGTGCATCAATTTTGTGAACGGTCATTCCCTATTTGACTGTGTATTGGCCTTGTACTGCCCTGTGTAAAGTTACGTCTTGCATTGTATTGCCCTGTCATAGTATTGCCTGTCCTAGTCTGTCATAGCACCAGGATGTGCCCTTGAGCGGGGACGCTTGCTTCAGGTTCTGCTCCTCAAGGCTGAGAGATCCCTTGCCGCAACAGAGTCTCGGTAAGTGACTAATACCACGCTAAACCTCGTAGCCTTAGCTCAGTGATATAAAGGGTTGATGGCGCGGATACAATCCTTTAGAGGTGAACCGTTGCCCAAGTCCGGGGCTAGGAATTGGATCCAGCCGCACCTAGACTCCTCTCCGAGGAGTTTAGAAAGCAAGGGGGTCCTCTCCGAGCTAGGAATTGGATCCAGCCGCACCTAGACTCCTCTCTGAGAGGGAGTTTAGAAAGCAAGGGGGTCCTTTCCGAGCCTCGTGACTCAACGGGAGGGTCTCCCTGACAGCTCGTCTGACCCTGGCCCCTAGGCAGGAAATAATCCAGGGTACGTGGCCACGGAACCTGATAAAGCGCTGTCACGTGCACTGCTGCCTTTGGAGAATCACTGTGTTGATGTTTCTGAATGTTTCTCTACTTTTCTCTTAGGAGTGAAGTGAAGGGCTCCACCTGCCACAACTGCATGTTGCCTTGTCCGGCCCCGTGTTGGGTTACGTCTTACCTTGTATTGCCCTGTCGTTGTCATGATTGCCACCTGACCCATGGTGTCATAGTAGTGCACTGCATTGTGAATTTTTTGACTGTCTGTTATTTATTTGACTGAGTATTGGCTAGCAGTGGCCTGTATTGTGTTATCTTGCACCGTATTGCCCTGTATTTGCCGTGACTGCCCTCTGAGACTTCCTGAGATCGTAGGGCGTTCTGTTGTGGGTTTTTTAATTGGCTGTTCTTTGTGTGACTGTGTATTGCTTTGTGCTGCCCTGTGTTGTGTTACGGCTCGCGTTGCATTACTCTGTCGTTGTTTTGACTGTGTTTTGGGACAGTGTCATAGTGCTGCACTGCATTATGGGTATTTTAACTGTTCTTGACTCGGCTGCGCGTTGCCTTTTACTGCTCTGTATGATGTTAGGTCTTGCACTGTATTGGTCTGTTATTGTCTTGGCTGTTACTTTGGACTGTCTGGGATTGTACTTATTTATTGTGAAAGTTCCATTGGTTGTTCCTTATTTGACTGCTGGGGTGGTGTGGGCGCCCCTTTGTTTTGGCGCCGCAATCATCCATGGAGTTGTTCTGAGTGGTACTTGAAGTTGGGGGATGGTTGGCAACACAGTGGGGACCTAGATATCTTGTTCCTGTGCTGATGTGACTATAAGTCAATTAGCTTACCCCATAAATAGTGGACAGCCCAAGAGCCTTTTGACTTCTGCATGGCAGGGGCCTCCGTGCCAGGATCTCCCCTTGAGCAGGGACGCTCAATTAAGGTTCTGCTCCTCGAGATAGAGATGCCTTGCCGCAACAGATTCTCAGTAAGTGACTAATAGCATACAAAACCTTGTAGCCTTAGCTCAGTGATATAAAGGGTCGATGGCGCAGATACAATCCTTTAGAGGTGAACCATTGCCTAAGTCCGGGGCTAGGAATTGGATCCAGCCGCACCTAGACTCCTCTCCGAGAAGGAGTTTAGAAAGCAAGGGGGTCCTTTCCGAGCCTCGTGACTCAAGGGGAGGGTCTCCCAGACAGCTCGTCTGACCCTGGCCCCTAGGCAGTAAATAATCCGGGGTGCATGGCCATATGGAATCTGGTAAAGCGCCGTCACATGCGCTGCTGCCTTTGGAGAATCACTGTGTTGATGTTTCTGAATGTTTCACCGCTTCTCTCTTAGAAGGGAAGTTAGCCGCTCGGCCTGCCACAACTGCGTATTGCCTTGTCCGGCCCCGTATGGCGTCACGTTTGGCATTGTGTTGCCCTCTATTTGCCCGTACTGCCATCTGATCTGTTTTGGCATTGTACTGGTGTGTATTGTGGGTTTTTTAATTGGTTTTGCGTTATTTGAATGCGTGTTGCCCTGTCTAGTGTTGTATCTTGCATTGTACTGCCCCGTCATTCCGTTCACTGTCACTTTAGATGTTCTGGGATTGCAGCGATCCGTATTGTGCAGGTTTTATTCGTTGTTCTGTGTTTGACCGTGTATTGCCTTGTTACCACCTTGTATTGTGTTGCGGCTTGCGTTGTATGGCCATGTTATTGTTCTGAGTGCCATCTGATACATTTAGGTGTTGTACAGCCCTGCGTTATGTCTTCCATTGTATAGCTCTGTCACTGCCTCGACTGCTGTCTCACACGTTTTGGCATTGCATCGCACGGTATTGTGGGATACTTAATCAGTTATTTATTTGACCGTGTATTTCACTGTACTGCCCTGTATTGCGTTATTTCTTGCCTTGTATTGCTCTGTCATTGTCTTGACTGGCATCTCCATTTATTTTTGTTTTCTCCCGCACTGTACTGCGGTTCTTCTAATCGGTTGGTATTTAGTTGACTGTGTCTTCAGTTCTACTCTGTCGTGTAATGTTGCATCTTGGATCGTGTCGCCCTATAGTTGTCTTGACTGCCACCCGAGACCGTGTGGGATTGTACTGCACCGTATTGTGGCGTTTTGATCGGTTGTTTCCTATATTATTCTGTATTGCATTGTAGCAACCTGTATTGTGTTACATTGTGCGTTGTGTTGCCATGAAATAGTCTTAACTGTCCTTTTACACTCTCTGGGGTTGTACCGCACCGAACTGAGGGTGTTTTTGATCGGCTGTTCTATATTTGACTACGTATTGCTTTGTACTGCCCTGTATTTTCCTAAGTCTTGCGTCGTATTGCCCTCTCACCGTGCCGCGAGCCATCTGATGTATTCTGGCGTTGACAGGCACTGTATTGAGGGCTTCTTAGGCTGTTGTACTCTATTTGACCGTGAATCAATTTTGTGAACGGTCATTCCCTATTTGACTGTGTATTGGCCTTGTACTGCCCTGTGTAAAGTTACGTCTTGCATTGTATTGCCCTGTCATAGTATTGCCTGTCCTAGTCTGTCATAGCACCAGGATGTGCCCTTGAGCGGGGACGCTTGCTTCAGGTTCTGCTCCTCAAGGCTGAGAGATCCCTTGCCGCAACAGAGTCTCGGTAAGTGACTAATACCACGCTAAACCTCGTAGCCTTAGCTCAGTGATATAAAGGGTTGATGGCGCGGATACAATCCTTTAGAGGTGAACCGTTGCCCAAGTCCGGGGCTAGGAATTGGATCCAGCCGCACCTAGACTCCTCTCCGAGAAGGAGTTTAGAAAGCAAGGGGGTCCTCTCCGAGCTAGGAATTGGATCCAGCCGCACCTAGACTCCTCTCTGAGAGGGAGTTTAGAAAGCAAGGGGGTCCTTTCTGAGCCTCGTGACTCAACGGGAGGGTCTCCCTGACAGCTCGTCTGACCCTGGCCCCTAGGCAGGAAATAATCCAGGGTACGTGGCCACGGAACCTGATAAAGCGCTGTCACGTGCACTGCTGCCTTTGGAGAATCACTGTGTTGATGTTTCTGAATGTTTCTCTACTTTTCTCTTAGGAGTGAAGTGAATGGCTCCACCTGCCACAACTGCATGTTGCCTTGTCCGGCCCCGTGTTGGGTTACGTCTTGCCTTGTATTGCCCTGTCGTTGTCATGATTGCCACCTGACCCATGGTGTCATAGTAGTGCACTGCATTGTGAATTTTTTGACTGTCTGTTATTTATTTGACTGAGTATTGGCTAGCAGTGGCCTGTATTGTGTTATCTTGCACCGTATTGCCCTGTATTTGCCGTGACTGCCCTCTGAGACTTCCTGAGATCGTAGGGCGTTCTGTTGTGGGTTTTTTAATTGGCTGTTCTTTGTGTGACTGTGTATTGCTTTGTGCTGCCCTGTGTTGTGTTACGGCTCGTGTTGCATTACTCTGTCGTTGTTTTGACTGTGTTTTGGGACAGTGTCATAGTGCTGCACTGCATTATGGGTATTTTAACTGTTCTTGACTTGGCTGCGCGTTGCCTTTTACTGCTCTGTATGATGTTAGGTCTTGCACTGTATTGGTCTGTCATTGTCTTGGCTGTTACTTTGGACTGTCTGGGATTGTACTTATTTATTGTGAAAGTTCCATTGGTTGTTCCTTATTTGACTGCTGGGGTGGTGTGGGCGCCCCTTCGTTTTGGCGCCCCAATCATCCATGGAGTTGTTCTGAGTGGTACTTGAAGTTGGGGGATGGTTGGCAACACGGTGGGGACCTAGATATCTTGTTCCTGTGCTGATGTGACTATAAGTCAATTAGTTTACCCCATAAAGAGTGGACAGCCCAAGAGCCTTTTGACTTCTGCATGGCAGGGGCCTCCGTGCCAGGATCTCCCCTTGAGCAGGGACGCTCAATTAAGGTTCTGCTCCTCGAGATAGAGATGCCTTGCTGCAACAGATTCTCAGTAAGTGACTAATAGCATACAAAACCTTGTAGCCTTAGCTCAGTGATATAAAGGGTCGATGGCGCAGATACAATCCTTTAGAGGTGAACCATTGCCTAAGTCCGGGGCTAGGAATTGGATCCAGCCGCACCTAGACTCCTCTCGGAGAAGGAGTTTAGAAAGCAAGGGGGTCCTTTCCGAGCCTCGTGACTCAACGGGAGGGTCTCCCAGACAGCTCGTCTGACCCTGGCCCCTAGGCAGTAAATAATCCGGGGTGCGTGGCCATATGGAATCTGGTAAAGCGCCGTCACATGCGCTGCTGCCTTTGGAGAATCACTGTGTTGATGTTTCTGAATGTTTCACTGCTTCTCTCTTAGAAGCGAAGTTAGCCGCTCGGCCTGCCACAACTGCGTATTGCCTTGTCCGGCCCCGTATGGCGTCACGTTTGGCACTGTATTGTCCTCTATTTGCCCGGACTGCCATCTGATCTGTTACGGCATTGTACTGGTGTGTATTGTGGGTTTTTTAATTGGTTTTGCGTTATTTGAATGCGTGTTGCCCTGTCTGGTGTTGTATCTTGCATTGTACTGCCCCGTCATTCCCTTCACTGTCACTTTAGACGTTCTGGGATTGCAGCGATCTGTATTGTGCAGGTTTTATTCGTTGTTCTGTGTTTGACCCATGTATTGCCTTGTTACCACCTTGTATTGTGTTGCGGCTTGCGTTGTATCGCCGTGTTGTTGTTCTGAGTGCCACCTGATACGTTTTGGTGTTGTACAGCCCTGCGTTATGTCTTCCATTGTATAGCTCTGTCACTGCCTCGACTGCTGTCTCACACGTTTTGGCATTGCATCGCACGGTATTGTGGGATACTTAATCAGTTATTTATTTGACCGTGTATTTCACTGTACTGCCCTGTATTGCGTTATTTCTTGCCTTGTATTGCTCTGTCATTGTCTTGACTGGCATCTCCACTTATTTTTGTTTTCTCCCGCACTGTACTGCGGTTCTTCTAATCGGTTGGTATTTAGTTGACTGCGTCTTCAGTTCTACTCTGTCGTGTAATGTTGCATCTTGGATCGTGTTGCCCTATAGTTGTCTTGACTGCCACCCGAGACCGTGTGGGATTGTACTGCACCGTATTGTGGCGTTTTGATCGGTTGTTTCCTATATTATTCTGTATTGCATTGTAGCAACCTGTATTGTGTTACATTGTGCGTTGTGTTGCCATGAAATAGTCTTAACTGTCCTTTTACACTCTCTGGGGTTGTACCGCACCGAACTGAGGGTGTTTTTGATCGGCTGTTCTATATTTGACTACGTATTGCTTTGTACTGCCCTGTATTTTCCTAAGTCTTGCGTCGTGTTGCCCTCTCACCGTGCCGCGAGCCATCTGATGTATTCTGACGTTGACAGGTGCTGTATTGAGGGCTTCTTAGGCTGTTGTACTCTATTTGACCGTGCATCAATTTTGTGATCGGTCGTTCCCTATTTGACTGTGTATTGGCCTTGTACTGCCCTGTGTAAAGTTATGTCTTGCGTTGTATTGCCCTGTCATAGTATTGCCTGTCATAGTCTGTCATGGCACCAGGATGTGCCCTTGAGCGGGGACGCTTGCTTCAGGTTCTGCTCCTCAAGGCTGAGAGATCCCTTGCCGCAACAGAGTCTCGGTAAGTGACTAATACCACGCTAAACCTCGTAGCCTTAGCTCAGTGATATAAAGGGTTGATGGCGCAGATGCAATCCTTTAGAGGTGAACCGTTGCCCAAGTCCAGGGCTAGGAATTGGATCCAGCCGCACTTAGACTGCTCGTCAAGAAGGAGTTTAGAAAGCAAGGGGGTTGTGGCTCAACGGGAGGGTCTCCCTAACAGCTCGTCTGACCCTGGCCCCTGTGCAATAAATTATCCGGGGGACGTGGCCGCGGAACCTGGTAAAGGGATGTTACGTTCACTGCTGCCTTTGTCGAAACACTGTGTTGATGTTTCTAAATGTTTCTCTACTTCTCTCAGGACTGAAGTGAATGGCTCCACCCGCCACAACTGCATATTGCCTTGTCCGGCCCCGTGTTGGGTTACCTCTCGCCTTGTATTGCCCTGTCCTTCTTTTGGTTGCCATCTGACCCATGTGAATTCACTGCACTGTGAATTTTTTGACTGTCTGTTATTTATTTGACTGAGTATTGCCTTGTACTGCCTTGTGTACTGCGACGTAGTGCTTTGTATGGCCCTGTAATTGCCTTGACTGCCATCCGAGACGTTTTGAGATCGTACGGCAGCGTAGTGCGGGTTTTCTGGTCAGCTGTTCTTGATTTGACTGTGTACTGCCTTGTGCTGCCCTGCACGGTGTTCTGTCTCGCATTGTCATTGTCTCGACCGACATGTGGGATGGTTTGCCATTGTACTGCAGTGTGGTTTGGGTATTGTAGTTTACTGTTCTTCATTTGACTGCGTATTGCCTTGTACTGACCTGTAAAACGTTATGTCTTGCACTGCGTTGCCCTGGCATTGTCTTGACCGACATCTGAGACTGTCTGGCATTGTACTGTACTGTATTGGGAGTCTTGTAATTTGCGCTAATTTGTTTGTCTGCGAATCGGGTTGTACTGCCCTGTATACTGTAACGTGTGACGTTGTACCGCCTGTCACAGGCTTAACGGTGGCTTCACAGATTGTGTCGCAAGACTGCACTCCGTTGTCAGTTTCTCTATTGGTGATTTTGTGACGGCGTATTGCCTGGCACGGCCCAGTACTGTGTTACACTTTACGTTGTATCGCTCTGTCATTGTCTTCAATGAGATGTGACACTGTGTAACACGCGATGGCACTGTATTGCCAATTTTTCCATGGGCTATGCTTAATTTGAGCATGTATTGATGTGTAGTGCTCTGTATAATCTTAAGTCGTACACTGTCTTGAGGTAATAATAGAAATGCTAGAGGCTGGCGTGGTGCCAAGTGGGAAAGGGTGGTTGTGAGACTGTGAAGGCAGCAGGAAAGCCCGCAGCCCCAGGTGGTGCCGCCGGGCCAGAATCCAAACCATATCGGGGTAGGGCCGCGGCTCTGGCGACAGCTCCCACGCCCGAAGAGCCAGGAGGGAAAGCCGTGCCTCGTTGGAAAGCTCTTTGGCAGCCGCTCGCGTGGCCCCACAGCCCGTGGGGCTGCGGGCTTTGCGGCGGCCGTCAGCCTCGGCGCCACCGGCGCCGACCAGGCGCCGCCGCACCAGCCTGCGAAGCATTTTCGGGTAGGGCCGCGGCTCTGGCGACAGCTCCCACGCCCGAAGAGCCAGGAGGGAAAGCCGTGCCTCGTTGGAAAGCTCTTTGGCAGCCGTTCGCGTGGAACCACAGCCCGTGGGGCTGCGGGCTTTGCGGCGGCTGTCAGCCTCGGCGCCACCGGCGCCCACCTGGTGCCGCCGCCCCAGCCCGCGATGCATTTTCCGGTAGGGCCGCGGCTCTGGCCACAGCTCCCGCGCCCGAAGAGCCAGGAGGGAAAGCCGTGCCTCGTTGGAAAGCTCTTTGGCAGCCGCTCGCGTGGCCCCACAGCCCGTGGGGCTGCGGGCTTTGCGGCGGCCATCAGACTCAGCGCCACCAGCGCCCTTGTGGCGCCGCCGGGCCAGCCTGCGAAGCATTTTCCGGTAGGGCTGCTGCTCTGGCGACAGCTCCCACGCCCAAAGAGCCAGGAGGGAAAGCCGTGCCTCCTTGGAAAGCTCTTTGGCAGCCGCTCGCGTGGCCCCACAGGCCGTGGGGCTGCGGGCTTTCTGGTGGCCGTCAGCCTCGGCGCCACCGGCGCCCACGTGGCGCCGCCGCACCAGCCTGCGAAGCATTTTCCGGTAGGGCCGCGGCTCTGGCGACAGCTCCCACGCCCGAAGAGCCAGGAGGGAAAGCCGTGCCTCGTTGGAAAGCTCTTTGGCAGCCGCTCGCGTGGCCCCACAGCCCGTGGGGCTGCGGGCTTTGCGGCGGCAATCAGCCTCAGCGCCACCAGCGCCCTTGTGGTGCCGCCGGGCCAGCCTGCGCAGCATTTTCCGGTAGGGCTGTGTCTCTGGCGACAGCTCCCACGCCCGAAGAGCCAGGAGGGAAAGCCGTGCCTCGTTGGAAAGCTCTTTGGCAGCCGCTCGCGTGGCCCCACAGCCCGTGGGGCTGCGGGCTTTCTGGTGGCCGTCAGCCTCGGCGCCACCGGCGCACACGTGGCGCCGCCGGGCCAGCCTGTGAAGCATTTTCCGGTAGGGCCGCGGCTCTGGCCACAGCTCCCACGCCCGAAGAGCCAGGAGGGAAAGCCGTGCCTCGTTGGAAAGCTCTTTGGCAGCCGCTCGCGTGGCCCCACAGCCCGTGGGGCTGCGGGCTTTGCGGCGGCCATCAGCCTCAGCGCCACCAGCGCCCTTGTGGCGCCGCCGGGCCAGCCTGCGAAGCATTTTCCGGTAGGGCCGCGGCTCTGGCCACAGCTCCCACGCCCGAAGAGCCAGGAGGGAAAGCCGTGCCTCGTTGGAAAGCTCTTTGGCAGCCGCTCGCGTGGCCCCACAGCCCGTGGGGCTGCGGGCTTTCTGGTGGCCGTCAGCCTCGGCGCCACCGGCGCACACGTGGCGCCACCGCGCCAGCCTGCGAAGCATTTTCCGGTAGGGCCGCGGCTCTGGCCACAGCTCCCACGCCCGAAGAGCCAGGAGGGAAAGCCGTGCCTCCTTGGAAAGCTCTTTGGCAGCCGCTCGCGTGGCCCCACAGCCCGTGGGGCTGCGGGCTCTGCGGCGGCCATCAGACTCAGCGCCACCAGCGCCCTTGTGGCGCCGCCGGGCCAGCCTGCGAAGCATTTTCCGGTAGGGCCGCGGCTCTGGCAACAGCTCCCACGCCCGAAGAGCCAGGAGGGGAAGCCGTGCCTCCTTGGAAAGCTCTTTGGCAGCCGCTCGCGTGGCCCCACAGCCCGTGGGGCTGCGGGCTTTGCGGCGGCCGTCAGCCTCAGCGCCACCAGCGCCCTTGTGGCGCCGCCGGGCCAGCCTGCGAAGCATTTTCGGGTAGGGCTGCTTCTCTGGCCACAGCTCCTACGCCCGAAGAGCCAGGAGGGAAAGCCGTGCCTCGTTGGAAAGCTCTTTGGCAGCCGCTCGCGTGGCCCCACAGCCCGTGGGGCTGCGGGCTTTGCGGCGGCCATCAGCCTCAGCGCCACCAGCGCCCTTGTGGCGCCGCCGGGCTAGCCTGCGAAGCATTTTCCGGTAGGGCCGCGGCTCTGGCCACAGCTCCCACGCCCGAAGAGCCAGGAGGGAAAGCCGTGCCTCCTTGGAAAGCTCTTTGGCAGCCGCTCGCGTGGCCCCACAGCCCGTGGGGCTGCGGGCTTTGCGGGGGCCGTCAGCCTCGGCGCCACCGGCGCCCTTGTGGCGCCGCCGGGCCAGCCTGCGAAGCATTTTCCGGTAGGGCCGCAGCTCTGGCCACAGCTCCCACGCCCGAAGAGCCAGGAGGGAAAGCCGTGCCTCGTTGGAAAGCTCTTTGGCAGCCGCTCGCGTGGCCCCACAGCCCGTGGGGCTGCGGGCTTTGCGGCGGCAATCAGCCTCAGCGCCACCAGCGCCCTCGTGGCGCCGCCGGGCCAGCCTGCGAAGCATTTTCCGGTAGGGCCGCGACTCTGGCGACAGCTCCCACGCCCGAAGAGCCAGGAGGGAAAGCCGTGCCTCGTTGGAAAGCTCTTTGGCAGCCGCTCGCGTGGCCCCACAGCCCGTGGGGCTGCGGGCTTTGCGGCGGCAATCAGCCTCAGCGCCACTAGCGCCCTCGTGGCGCCGCCGCACCAGCCTGTGAAGCATTTTCCAGTAGGGCCGCTGCTCTGGCCACAGCTCCCACGCCCGAAGAGCCAGGAGGGAAAGCCGTGCCTCGTTGGAAAGCTCTTTGGCAGCCGCTCGCGTGGCCCCACAGCCCGTGGGGCTGCGGGCTTTGCGGCGGCCATCAGACTCAGCGCCACCAGCGCCCTTGTGGCACCGCCGGGCCAGCCTGCGAAGCATTTTCCGGTAGGGCCGCGGCTCTGGCCACAGCTCCCACGCCCGAAGAGCCAGGAGGGAAAGCCGTGCCTCGTTGGAAAGCTCTTTGGCAGCCGCTCGCGTGGCCCCACAGCCCGTGGGGCTGCGGGCTTTCTGGTGGCCGTCAGCCTCGGCGCCACCGGTGCACACGTGGCGCCGCCGCACCAGCCTGCGAAGCATTTTCCGGTAGGGCCGCGGCTCTGGCCACAGCTCCCACGCCCGAAGAGCCAGGAGGGAAAGCCGTGCCTCGTTGGAAAGCTCTTTGGCAGCCGCTCGCGTGGCCCCACAGCCCGTGGGGCTGCGGTTTTGCGGCGGCCGTCAGCCTCAGCGCCACCGGCGCCCACGTGGCGCCGACGCGCCAGCCTGCGAAGCATTATCTGGTAGGGCCGCGGCTCTGGCCACAGCTCCCACGCCCGAAGAGCCAGGAGGGAAAGCCGTGCCTCGTTGGAAAGCTCTTTGGCAGCCGCTCGCGTGGCCCCACAGCCCGTGGGGCTGCGGGCTTTGCGGCGGCAATCAGCCTCAGCGCCACCAGCGCCCTCGTGGCGCGGCTGGGCCAGCCTGCGAAGCATTTTCCGGTAGGGCCGCGGCTCTGGCGACAGCTCCCACGCCCGAAGAGCCAGGAGGGAAAGCCGTGCCTCGTTGGAAAGCTCTTTGGCAGCCGCTCGCGTGGCCCCACAGCCCGTGGGGCTGCGGGCTTTCTGGTGGCCGTCTGCCTCGGCGCCACCGGTGCACACGTGGCGCCGCCGCACCAGCCTGCGAAGCATTTTCCGGTAGGGCCGCGGCTCTGGCCACAGCTCCCACGCCCGAAGAGCCAGGAGGGAAAGCCGTGCCTCGTTGGAAAGCTCTTTGGCAGCCGCTCGCGTGGCCCCACAGCCCGTGGGGCTGCGGGCTTTGCGGCGGCCATCAGCCTCAGCGCCACCAGCGCCCTTGTGGCGCCGCCGGGCCAGCCTGCGAAGCATTTTCCGGTAGGGCCGCGGCTCTGGCCACAGCTCCCACGCCCGAAGAGCCAGGAGGGAAAGCCGTGCCTCGTTGGAAAGCTCTTTGGCAGCCGCTCGCGTGGCCCCACAGCCCGTGGGGCTGCGGGCTTTCTGGTGGCCGTCAGCCTCGGCGCCACCGGCGCACACGTGGCGCCACCGCGCCAGCCTGCGAAGCATTTTCCGGTAGGGCCGCGGCTCTGGCCACAGCTCCCACGCCCGAAGAGCCAGGAGGGAAAGCCGTGCCTCCTTGGAAAGCTCTTTGGCAGCCGCTCGCGTGGCCCCACAGCCCGTGGGGCTGCGGGCTCTGCGGCGGCCATCAGACTCAGCGCCACCAGCGCCCTTGTGGCGCCGCTGCTCCAGCCTGCGAAGCATTTTCCGGTAGGGCCGCGGCTCTGGCAACAGCTCCCACGCCCGAAGAGCCAGGAGGGGAAGCCGTGCCTCCTTGGAAAGCTCTTTGGCAGCCGCTCGCGTGGCCCCACAGCCCGTGGGGCTGCGGGCTTTGCGGCGGCCGTCAGCCTCAGCGCCACCAGCGCCCTTGTGGCGCCGCCGGGCCAGCCTGCGAAGCATTTTCGGGTAGGGCTGCTTCTCTGGCCACAGCTCCTACGCCCGAAGAGCCAGGAGGGAAAGCCGTGCCTCGTTGGAAAGCTCTTTGGCAGCCGCTCGCGTGGCCCCACAGCCCGTGGGGCTGCGGGCTTTGCGGCGGCCATCAGCCTCAGCGCCACCAGCGCCCTTGTGGCGCCGCCGGGCTAGCCTGCGAAGCATTTTCCGGTAGGGCCGCGGCTCTGGCCACAGCTCCCACGCCCGAAGAGCCAGGAGGGAAAGCCGTGCCTCCTTGGAAAGCTCTTTGGCAGCCGCTCGCGTGGCCCCACAGCCCGTGGGGCTGCGGGCTTTGCGGGGGCCGTCAGCCTCGGCGCCACCGGCGCCCTTGTGGCGCCGCCGGGCCAGCCTGCGAAGCATTTTCCGGTAGGGCCGCAGCTCTGGCCACAGCTCCCACGCCCGAAGAGCCAGGAGGGAAAGCCGTGCCTCGTTGGAAAGCTCTTTGGCAGCCGCTCGCGTGGCCCCACAGCCCGTGGGGCTGCGGGCTTTGCGGCGGCAATCAGCCTCAGCGCCACCAGCGCCCTCGTGGCGCCGCCGGGCCAGCCTGCGAAGCATTTTCCGGTAGGGCCGCGACTCTGGCGACAGCTCCCACGCCCGAAGAGCCAGGAGGGAAAGCCGTGCCTCGTTGGAAAGCTCTTTGGCAGCCGCTCGCGTGGCCCCACAGCCCGTGGGGCTGCGGGCTTTGCGGCGGCAATCAGCCTCAGCGCCACTAGCGCCCTCGTGGCGCCGCCGCACCAGCCTGTGAAGCATTTTCCAGTAGGGCCGCTGCTCTGGCCACAGCTCCCACGCCCGAAGAGCCAGGAGGGAAAGCCGTGCCTCGTTGGAAAGCTCTTTGGCAGCCGCTCGCGTGGCCCCACAGCCCGTGGGGCTGCGGGCTTTGCGGCGGCCATCAGACTCAGCGCCACCAGCGCCCTTGTGGCACCGCCGGGCCAGCCTGCGAAGCATTTTCCGGTAGGGCCGCGGCTCTGGCCACAGCTCCCACGCCCGAAGAGCCAGGAGGGAAAGCCGTGCCTCGTTGGAAAGCTCTTTGGCAGCCGCTCGCGTGGCCCCACAGCCCGTGGGGCTGCGGGCTTTCTGGTGGCCGTCAGCCTCGGCGCCACCGGTGCACACGTGGCGCCGCCGCACCAGCCTGCGAAGCATTTTCCGGTAGGGCCGCGGCTCTGGCCACAGCTCCCACGCCCGAAGAGCCAGGAGGGAAAGCCGTGCCTCGTTGGAAAGCTCTTTGGCAGCCGCTCGCGTGGCCCCACAGCCCGTGGGGCTGCGGTTTTGCGGCGGCCGTCAGCCTCAGCGCCACCGGCGCCCACGTGGCGCCGACGCGCCAGCCTGCGAAGCATTATCTGGTAGGGCCGCGGCTCTGGCCACAGCTCCCACGCCCGAAGAGCCAGGAGGGAAAGCCGTGCCTCGTTGGAAAGCTCTTTGGCAGCCGCTCGCGTGGCCCCACAGCCCGTGGGGCTGCGGGCTTTGCGGCGGCAATCAGCCTCAGCGCCACCAGCGCCCTCGTGGCGCGGCTGGGCCAGCCTGCGAAGCATTTTCCGGTAGGGCCGCGGCTCTGGCGACAGCTCCCACGCCCGAAGAGCCAGGAGGGAAAGCCGTGCCTCGTTGGAAAGCTCTTTGGCAGCCGCTCGCGTGGCCCCACAGCCCGTGGGGCTGCGGGCTTTCTGGTGGCCGTCTGCCTCGGCGCCACCGGCGCACACGTGGCGCCGCCGCACCAGCCTGCGAAGCATTTTCCGGTAGGGCCGCGGCTCTGGCCACAGCTCCCACGCCCGAAGAGCCAGGAGGGAAAGCCGTGCCTCGTTGGAAAGCTCTTTGGCAGCCGCTCACGTGGCCCCACAGCCCGTGGGGCTGCGGGCTTTGCGGCGGCCATCAGCCTCAGCGCCACCAGCGCCCTTGTGGCGCCGCCGGGCCAGCCTGCGAAGCATTTTCCGGTAGGGCCGCGGCTCTGGCCACAGCTCCCACGCCCGAAGAGCCAGGAGGGAAAGCCGTGCCTCGTTGGAAAGCACTTTGGCAGCCGCTCGCGTGGCCCCACAGCCCGTGGGGCTGCGGGCTTTGCGGCGGCCATCAGCCTCAGCGCCACCAGCGCCCTTGTGGCGCCGCCGGGCCAGCCTGCGAAGCATTTTCCGGTAGGGCCGCGGCTCTGGCCACAGCTCCCACGCCCGAAGAGCCAGGAGGGAAAGCCGTGCCTCGTTGGAAAGCTCTTTGGCAGCCGCTCGCGTGGCCCCACAGCCCGTGGGGCTGCGGGCTTTGCGGCGGCAATCAGCCTCAGCGCCACCAGCGCCCTCGTGGCGCCGCCGCACCAGCCTGCGAAGCATTTTCCGGTAGGGCCGCGGCTCTGGCGACAGCTCCCACGCCCGAAGAGCCAGGAGGGAAAGCCGTGCCTCGTTGGAAAGCTCTTTGGCAGCCGCTCACGTGGCCCCACAGCCCGTGGGGCTGCGGGCTTTCTGGTGGCCGTCAGCCTCGGCGCCAGCGGCGCCCACCTGGCGCCGCCGCACCAGTCTGCGAAGCATTTTCCGGTAGGGCCGCGGCTCTGGCCACAGCTCCCACGCCCGCAGAGCCAGGAGGGAAAGTCATGCCTCGTTGGAAAGCACTTTGGCAGCCGCTCGCGTGGCCCCACAGCCCATGGGGCTGCGGGTTTTGCGGCGGCCATCAGTCTCAGCGCCACCAGCGCCCTTGTGGTACCGCCGGGCCAGCCTGCGAAGCATTTTCCGGTAGGGCCGCGGCTCTGGCCACAGCTCCCACGCCCGAAGAGCCAGGAGGGAAAGCCGTGCCTCGTTTGAAAGCTCTTTGGCAGCCGCTCGCGTGGCCCCACAGCCCGTGGGGCTGCGGGCTTTGCGGCGGCCATCAGACTCAGCGCCACCAGCGCCCTTGTGGCGCCGCCGGGCCAGCCTGCGAAGCATTTTCCGGTAGGGCTGTGTCTCTGGCGACAGCTCCCACGCCCGAAGAGCCAGGAGGGAAAGCCGTGCCTCGTTGGAAAGCTCTTTGGCAGCCGCTCGCGTGGCCCCACAGCCCGTGGGGCTGCGGGGTTTCTGGTGGCCGTCAGCCTCGGCGCCACCGGCGCACACGTGGCGCCGCCACGCCAGCCTGCGAAGCATTTTCCGGTAGGGCCGTGGCTCTGGCAAAAGCTCCCACGCCCGAAGAGCCAGGAGGGAAAGCCGTGCCTCGTTGGAAAGCTCTTTGGCAGCCGCTCGTGTGGCCCCACTGCCCGTGGGGCTGCGGGCTTTGCAGCGGCCATCAGCCTCAGTGCCACCAGCGCCCTCGTGGCACCGCCGGGCCAGCCTGTGAATCATTTTCCGGTAGGGCCGCGGCTCTGGCCACAGCTCCCACGCCCGAAGAGCCAGGAGGGAAAGCCGTGCCTCGTTGGAAAGCTCTTTGGCAGCCGCTCGCGTGGCCCCACAGCCCGTGGGGCTGCGGGCTTTGCGGCGGCAATCAGCCTCAGCGCCACCAGCGCCCTCGTGGCGCCGCCGCACCAGCCTGCGAAGCATTTTCCGGTAGGGCCGCGGCTCTGGCCACAGCTCCCACGCCGGAAGACTAAGAAGGGAAAGCCGTGCCTCGTTGGAAAGCTCTTTGGCAGCCGCTCGCGTGGCCCCACAGCCCGTGGGGCTGCGGGCTTTCTGGTGGCCGTCTGCCTCGGCGCCACCGGCGCACACGTGGCGCCGCCGCAACAGCCTGCGAAGCATTTTCCGGTAGGGCCGCGGCTCTGGCCACAGCTCCCACGCCCGAAGAGCCAGGAGGGAAAGCCGTGCCTCGTTGAAAAGCTCTTTGGCAGCCGCTCGCGTGGCCCCACAGCCCGTGGGGCTGCGGGCTTTGCGGCGGCCATCAGCCTCAGCGCCACCAGCGCCCTTGTGGCGCCGCCGGGCCAGCCTGCGAAGCATTTTCCGGTAGGGCCGCGGCTCTGGCCACAGCTCCCACGCCCGAAGAGCCAGGAGGGAAAGCCGTGCCTCGTTGGAAAGCTCTTCGGCAGCCGCTCGCGTGGCCCCACAGCCTGTGGGGCTGCGGGCTTTGCGGCGGCCGTCAGCCTCAGCGCCACCAGCGCCCTCGTGGCGCCGCCGCGCCAGCCTGAGAAGCATTTTCCGGTAGGGCCGCGGCTCTGGCCACAGCTCCCACGCCGGAAGACTAAGGAGGGAAAGCCGTGCCTCGTTGGAAAGCTCTTTGGCAGCCGCTCGCGTGGCCCCACAGCCCGTGGGGCTGCGGGCTTTGCAGCGGCCATCAGCCTCAGCGCCACCAGCGCCCTTGTGGCGCCGCCGGGCCAGCTTGCGAAGCATTTTCCGGTAGGGCTGCGTCTCTGGCGACAGCTCCCACGCCCGAAGAGCCAGGAGGGAAAGCCGTGCCTCGTTGGAAAGCTCTTTGGCAGCCGCTCGCGTGGCCCCACAGCCCGTGGGGCTGCGGGCTTTGCGGCGGCAATCAGCCTCAGCGCCACCAGCGCCCTCGTGGCGCCGCCGCACCAGCCTGCGAAGCATTTTCCGGTAGGGCCGCGGCTCTGGCGACAGCTCCCACGCCCGAAGAGCCAGGAGGGAAAGCCGTGCCTCGTTGGAAAGCTCTTTGGCAGCCGCTCACGTGGCCCCACAGCCCGTGGGGCTGCGGGCTTTGCGGCGGCCATCAGCCTCAGCGCCACCAGCGCCCTTGTGGAGCCGCCGGGCCAGCCTGCGAAGCATTTTCCGGTAGGGCCGCGGCTCTGGCCACAGCTCCCACGCCCGAAGAGCCAGGAGGGAAAGCCGTGCCTCGTTGGAAAGCTCTTTGGCAGCCGCTCGCGTGGCCCCACAGCCCGTGGGGCTGCGGGCTTTGCGGCGGCCATCAGACTCAGCGCCACCAGCGCCCTTGTGGGGCCGCCGGGCCAGCCTGCGAAGCATTTTCCGCTAGGGCTGTGTCTCTGGCGACAGCTCCCATGCCCGAAGAGCCAGGAGGGAAAGCCGTGCCTCGTTGGAAAGCTCTTTGGCAGCCGCTCGCGTGGCCCCACAGCCCGTGGGGCTGCGGGGTTTCTGGTGGCCGTCAGCCTCGGCGCCACCGGCGCACACGTGGCGCCGCCACGCCAGCCTGCGAAGCATTTTCCGGTAGGGCCGTGGCTCTGGCAAAAGCTCCCACGCCCGAAGAGCCAGGAGGGAAAGCCGTGCCTCGTTGGAAAGCTCTTTGGCAGCCGCTCGTGTGGCCCCACTGCCCGTGGGGCTGCGGGCTTTGCAGCGGCCATCAGCCTCAGCGCCACCAGCGCCCTCGTGGCACCGCCGGGCCAGCCTGTGAATCATTTTCCGGTAGGGCCGCGGCTCTGGCCACAGCTCCCACGCCCGAAGAGCCAGGAGGGAAAGCCGTGCCTCGTTGGAAAGCTCTTCGGCAGCCGCTCGCGTGGCCCCACAGCCTGTGGGGCTGCGGGCTTTGCGGCGGCCGTCAGCCTCAGCGCCACCAGCGCCCTCGTGGCGCCGCCGCACCAGCCTGCGAAGCATTTTCCGGTAGGGCTGCGTCTCTGGCGACAGCTCCCACGCCCGAAGAGCCAGGAGAGAAAGCCGTGCCTCGTTGGAAAGCTCTTTGGCAGCCGCTCGCGTGGCCCCACAGCCCGTGGGGCTGCGGGCTTTGCGGCGGCAATCAGCCTCAGCGCCACCAGCGCCCTCGTGGCGCCGCCGCACCAGCCTGCGAAGCATTTTCCGGTAGGGCCGCGGCTCTGGCCACAGCTCCCACGCCGGAAGACTAAGGAGGGAAAGCCGTGCCTCGTTGGAAAGCTCTTTGGCAGCCGCTCGCGTGGCCCCACAGCCCGTGGGGCTGCGGGCTTTCTGGTGGCCGTCTGCCTCGGCGCCACCGGCGCACACGTGGCGCCGCCGCAACAGCCTGCGAAGCATTTTCCGGTAGGGCCGCGGCTCTGGCCACAGCTCCCACGCCCGAAGAGCCAGGAGGGAAAGCCGTGCCTCGTTGGAAAGCTCTTTGGCAGCCGCTCACGTGGCCCCACAGCCCGTGGGGCTGCGGGCTTTGCGGCGGCCATCAGCCTCAGCGCCACCAGCGCCCTTGTGGCGCCGCCGGGCCAGCCTGCGAAGCATTTTCCGGTAGGGCCGCGGCTCTGGCCACAGCTCCCACGCCCGAAGAGCCAGGAGGGAAAGCCGTGCCTCGTTGGAAAGCACTTTGGCAGCCGCTCGCGTGGCCCCACAGCCCGTGGGGCTGCGGGCTTTGCGGCGGCCATCAGCCTCAGCGCCACCAGCGCCCTTGTGGCGCCGCCGGGCCAGCCTGAGAAGCATTTTCCGGTAGGGCCGCGGCTCTGGCCACAGCTCCCACGCCCGAAGAGCCAGGAGGGAAAGCCGTGCCTCGTTGGAAAGCTCTTTGGCAGCCGCTCGCGTGGCCCCACAGCCCGTGGGGCTGCGGGCTTTGCGGCGGCAATCAGCCTCAGCGCCACCAGCGCCCTCGTGGCGCCGCCGCACCAGCCTGCGAAGCATTTTCCGGTAGGGCCGCGGCTCTGGCGACAGCTCCCACGCCCGAAGAGCCAGGAGGGAAAGCCGTGCCTCGTTGGAAAGCTCTTTGGCAGCCGCTCACGTGGCCCCACAGCCCGTGGGGCTGCGGGCTTTCTGGTGGCCGTCAGCCTCGGCGCCAGCGGCGCCCACCTGGCGCCGCCGCACCAGTCTGCGAAGCATTTTCCGGTAGGGCCGCGGCTCTGGCCACAGCTCCCACGCCCGAAGAGCCAGGAGGGAAAGTCATGCCTCGTTGGAAAGCACTTTGGCAGCCGCTCGCGTGGCCCCACAGCCCATGGGGCTGCGGGTTTTGCGGCGGCCATCAGTCTCAGCGCCACCAGCGCCCTTGTGGTACCGCCGGGCCAGCCTGCGAAGCATTTTCCGGTAGGGCCGCGGCTCTGGCAACAGCTCCCACGCCCGAAGAGCCAGGAGGGAAAGCCGTGCCTCGTTTGAAAGCTCTTTGGCAGCCGCTCGCGTGGCCCCACAGCCCGTGGGGCTGCGGGCTTTGCGGCGGCAATCAGCCTCAGCGCCACCAGCGCCCACGTGGCGCCGCCGCACCAGCCTGTGAAGCATTTTCCGGTAGGGCTGTGTCTCTGGCGACAGCTCCCACGCCCGAAGAGCCAGGAGGGAAAGCCGTGCCTCGTTGGAAAGCTCTTTGGCAGCCGCTCGCGTGGCCCCACAGCCCGTGGGGCTGCGGGCTTTCTGGTGGCCGTCAGCCTCGGCGCCACCGGCGCACACGTGGCGCCGCCGCACCAGCCTGCGATGCATTTTCCGGTAGGGCCGCGGCTCTGGCCACAGCTCCCACGCCCGAAGAGCCAGGAGGGAAAGCCGTGCCTCGTTGGAAAGCTCTTTGGCAGCCGCTCACGTGGCCCCACAGCCCGTGGGGCTGCGGGCTTTCTGGTGGCCGTCAGCCTCGGCGCCAGCGGCGCCCACCTGGCGCCGCCGCACCAGTCTGCGAAGCATTTTCCGGTAGGGCCGCGGCTCTGGCCACAGCTCCCACGCCCGAAGAGCCAGGAGGGAAAGTCATGCCTCGTTGGAAAGCACTTTGGCAGCCGCTCGCGTGGCCCCACAGCCCATGGGGCTGCGGGTTTTGCGGCGGCCATCAGTCTCAGCGCCACCAGCGCCCTTGTGGTACCGCCGGGCCAGCCTGCGAAGCATTTTCCGGTAGGGCCGCGGCTCTGGCAACAGCTCCCACGCCCGAAGAGCCAGGAGGGAAAGCCGTGCCTCGTTTGAAAGCTCTTTGGCAGCCGCTCGCGTGGCCCCACAGCCCGTGGGGCTGCGGGGTTTCTGGTGGCCGTCAGCCTCGGCGCCACCGGCGCACACGTGGCGCCGCCACGCCAGCCTGCGAAGCATTTTCCGGTAGGGCCGTGGCTCTGGCAAAAGCTCCCACGCCCGAAGAGCCAGGAGGGAAAGCCGTGCCTCGTTGGAAAGCTCTTTGGCAGCCGCTCGTGTGGCCCCACTGCCCGTGGGGCTGCGGGCTTTGCAGCGGCCATCAGCCTCAGCGCCACCAGCGCCCTCGTGGCACCGCCGGGCCAGCCTGTGAATCATTTTCCGGTAGGGCCGCGGCTCTGGCCACAGCTCCCACGCCCGAAGAGCCAGGAGGGAAAGCCGTGCCTCGTTGGAAAGCTCTTTGGCAGCCGCTCGCGTGGCCCCACAGCCTGTGGGGCTGCGGGCTTTGCGGCGGCTGTCAGCCTCAGCGCCACCAGCGCCCTCGTGGCGCCGCCGCACCAGCCTGCGAAGCATTTTCCAGTAGGGCTGCGTCTCTGGCGACAGCTCCCACGCCCGAAGAGCCAGGAGAGAAAGCCGTGCCTCGTTGGAAAGCACTTTGGCAGCCGCTCGCGTGGCCCCACAGCCCGTGGGGCTGCGGGCTTTGCGGCGGCAATCAGCCTCAGCGCCACCAGCGCCCTCGTGGCGCCGCCGCACCAGCCTGCGAAGCATTTTCCGGTAGGGCCGCGGCTCTGGCCACAGCTCCCACGCCGGAAGACTAAGGAGGGAAAGCCGTGCCTCGTTGGAAAGCTCTTTGGCAGCCGCTCGCGTGGCCCCACAGCCCGTGGGGCTGCGGGCTTTCTGGTGGCCGTCTGCCTCGGCGCCACCGGCGCACACGTGGCGCCGCCGCGCCAGCCTGCGAAGCATTTTCCGGTAGGGCCGCGGCTCTGGCCACAGCTCCCACGCCCGAAGAGCCAGGAGGGAAAGCCGTGCCTCGTTGGAAAGCTCTTTGGCAGCCGCTCACGTGGCCCCACAGCCCGTGGGGCTGCGGGCTTTGCGGCGGCCATCAGCCTCAGCGCCACCAGCGCCCTTGTGGCGCCGCCGGGCCAGCCTGCGAAGCATTTTCCGGTAGGGCCGCGGCTCTGGCCACAGCTCCCACGCCCGAAGAGCCAGGAGGGAAAGCCGTGCCTCGTTGGAAAGCTCTTTGGCAGCCGCTCGCGTGGCCCCACAGCCCGTGGGGCTGCGGGCTTTGCGGCGGCAATCAGCCTCAGCGCCACCAGCGCCCTCGTGGCGCCGCCGCACCAGCCTGCGAAGCATTTTCCGGTAGGGCCGCGGCTCTGGCGACAGCTCCCACGCCCGAAGAGCCAGGAGGGAAAGCCGTGCCTCGTTGGAAAGCTCTTTGGCAGCCGCTCACGTGGCCCCACAGCCCGTGGGGCTGCGGGCTTTCTGGTGGCCGTCAGCCTCGGCGCCAGCGGCGCCCACCTGGCGCCGCCGCACCAGTCTGCGAAGCATTTTCCGGTAGGGCCGCGGCTCTGGCCACAGCTCCCACGCCCGAAGAGCCAGGAGGGAAAGTCATGCCTCGTTGGAAAGCACTTTGGCAGCCGCTCGCGTGGCCCCACAGCCCATGGGGCTGCGGGTTTTGCGGCGGCCATCAGTCTCAGCGCCACCAGCGCCCTTGTGGTACCGCCGGGCCAGCCTGCGAAGCATTTTCCGGTAGGGCCGCGGCTCTGGCCACAGCTCCCACGCCCGAAGAGCCAGGAGGGAAAGCCGTGCCTCGTTGGAAAGCTCTTTGGCAGCCGCTCGCGTGGCCCCACAGCCCGTGGGGCTGCGGGCTTTGCGGCGGCAATCAGCCTCAGCGCCACCAGCGCCCTCGTGGCGCCGCCGCACCAGCCTGCGAAGCATTTTCCGGTAGGGCCGCGGCTCTGGCGACAGCTCCCACGCCCGAAGAGCCAGGAGGGAAAGCCGTGCCTCGTTGGAAAGCTCTTTGGCAGCCGCTCACGTGGCCCCACAGCCCGTGGGGCTGCGGGCTTTCTGGTGGCCGTCAGCCTCGGCGCCAGCGGCGCCCACCTGGCGCCGCCGCACCAGTCTGCGAAGCATTTTCCGGTAGGGCCGCGGCTCTGGCCACAGCTCCCACGCCCGAAGAGCCAGGAGGGAAAGTCATGCCTCGTTGGAAAGCACTTTGGCAGCCGCTCGCGTGGCCCCACAGCCCATGGGGCTGCGGGTTTTGCGGCGGCCATCAGTCTCAGCGCCACCAGCGCCCTTGTGGTACCGCTGGGCCAGCCTGCGAAGCATTTTCCGGTAGGGCCGCGGCTCTGGCAACAGCTCCCACGCCCGAAGAGCCAGGAGGGAAAGCCGTGCCTCGTTTGAAAGCTCTTTGGCAGCCGCTCGCGTGGCCCCACAGCCCGTGGGGCTGCGGGCTTTGCGGCGGCAATCAGCCTCAGCGCCACCAGCGCCCACGTGGCGCCGCCGCACCAGCCTGTGAAGCATTTTCCGGTAGGGCTGTGTCTCTGGCGACAGCTCCCACGCCCGAAGAGCCAGGAGGGAAAGCCGTGCCTCGTTGGAAAGCTCTTTGGCAGCCGCTCGCGTGGCCCCACAGCCTGTGGGGCTGCGGGCTTTCTGGTGGCCGTCAGCCTCGGCGCCACCGGCGCACACGTGGCGCCGCCGCACCAGCCTGCGATGCATTTTCCGGTAGGGCCGCGGCTCTGGCCACAGCTCCCACGCCCGAAGAGCCAGGAGGGAAAGCCGTGCCTCGTTGGAAAGCTCTTTGGCAGCCGCTCACGTGGCCCCACAGCCCGTGGGGCTGCGGGCTTTCTGGTGGCCGTCAGCCTCGGCGCCAGCGGCGCCCACCTGGCGCCGCCGCACCAGTCTGCGAAGCATTTTCCGGTAGGGCCGCGGCTCTGGCCACAGCTCCCACGCCCGAAGAGCCAGGAGGGAAAGTCATGCCTCGTTGGAAAGCACTTTGGCAGCCGCTCGCGTGGCCCCACAGCCCATGGGGCTGCGGGTTTTGCGGCGGCCATCAGTCTCAGCGCCACCAGCGCCCTTGTGGTACCGCCGGGCCAGCCTGCGAAGCATTTTCCGGTAGGGCCGCGGCTCTGGCAACAGCTCCCACGCCCGAAGAGCCAGGAGGGAAAGCCGTGCCTCGTTTGAAAGCTCTTTGGCAGCCGCTCGCGTGGCCCCACAGCCCGTGGGGCTGCGGGCTTTGCGGCGGCCATCAGACTCAGCGCCACCAGCGCCCTTGTGGCGCCGCCGGGCCAGCCTGCGAAGCATTTTCCGGTAGGGCTGTGTCTCTGGCGACAGCTCCCACGCCCGAAGAGCCAGGAGGGAAAGCCGTGCCTCGTTGGAAAGCTCTTTGGCAGCCGCTCGCGTGGCCCCACAGCCCGTGGGGCTGCGGGGTTTCTGGTGGCCGTCAGCCTCGGCGCCACCGGCGCACACGTGGCGCCGCCACGCCAGCCTGCGAAGCATTTTCCGGTAGGGCCGTGGCTCTGGCGACAGCTCCCACGCACGAAGAGCCAGGAGGGAAAGCCGTGCCTCGTTGGAAAGCTCTTTGGCAGCCGCTCGTGTGGCCCCACTGCCCGTGGGGCTGCGGGCTTTGCAGCGGCCATCAGCCTCAGCGCCACCAGCGCCCTCGTGGCACCGCCGGGCCAGCCTGTGAATCATTTTCCGGTAGGGCCGCGGCTCTGGCCACAGCTCCCACGCCCGAAGAGCCAGGAGGGAAAGCCGTGCCTCGTTGCAAAGCTCTTCGGCAGCCGCTCGCGTGGCCCCACAGCCTGTGGGGCTGCGGGCTTTGCGGCGGCCGTCAGCCTCAGCGCCACCAGCGCCCTCGTGGCGCCGCCGCACCAGCCTGCGAAGCATTTTCCGGTAGGGCCGCGGCTCTGGCCACAGCTCCCACGCCGGAAGACTAAGGAGGGAAAGCCGTGCCTCGTTGGAAAGCTCTTTGGCAGCCGCTCGCGTGGCCCCACAGCCCGTGGGGCTGCGGGCTTTCTGGTGGCCGTCTGCCTCGGCGCCACCGGCGCACACGTGGCGCCGCCGCAACAGCCTGCGAAGCATTTTCCGGTAGGGCCGCGGCTCTGGCCACAGCTCCCACGCCCGAAGAGCCAGGAGGGAAAGCCGTGCCTCGTTGGAAAGCTCTTTGGCAGCCGCTCACGTGGCCCCACAGCCCGTGGGGCTGCGGGCTTTGCGGCGGCCATCAGCCTCAGCGCCACCAGCGCCCTTGTGGCGCCGCCGGGCCAGCCTGCGAAGCATTTTCCGGTAGGGCCGCGGCTCTGGCCACAGCTCCCACGCCCGAAGAGCCAGGAGGGAAAGCCGTGCCTCGTTGGAAAGCACTTTGGCAGCCGCTCGCGTGGCCCCACAGCCCGTGGGGCTGCGGGCTTTGCGGCGGCCATCAGCCTCAGCGCCACCAGCGCCCTTGTGGCGCCGCCGGGCCAGCCTGCGAAGCATTTTCCGGTAGGGCCGCGGCTCTGGCCACAGCTCCCACGCCCGAAGAGCCAGGAGGGAAAGCCGTGCCTCGTTGGAAAGCTCTTTGGCAGCCGCTCGCGTGGCCCCACAGCCCGTGGGGCTGCGGGCTTTGCGGCGGCAATCAGCCTCAGCGCCACCAGCGCCCTCGTGGCGCCGCCGCACCAGCCTGCGAAGCATTTTCCGGTAGGGCCGCGGCTCTGGCGACAGCTCCCACGCCCGAAGAGCCAGGAGGGAAAGCCGTGCCTCGTTGGAAAGCTCTTTGGCAGCCGCTCACGTGGCCCCACAGCCCGTGGGGCTGCGTGCTTTCTGGTGGCCGTCAGCCTCGGCGCCAGCGGCGCCCACCTGGCGCCGCCGCACCAGTCTGCGAAGCATTTTCCGGTAGGGCCGCGGCTCTGGCCACAGCTCCCACGCCCGAAGAGCCAGGAGGGAAAGTCATGCCTCGTTGGAAAGCACTTTGGCAGCCGCTCGCGTGGCCCCACAGCCCATGGGGCTGCGGGTTTTGCGGCGGCCATCAGTCTCAGCGCCACCAGCGCCCTTGTGGTACCGCCGGGCCAGCCTGCGAAGCATTTTCCGGTAGGGCCGCGGCTCTGGCAACAGCTCCCACGCCCGAAGAGCCAGGAGGGAAAGCCGTGCCTCGTTTGAAAGCTCTTTGGCAGCCGCTCGCGTGGCCCCACAGCCCGTGGGGCTGCGGGCTTTGCGGCGGTAATCAGCCTCAGCGCCACCAGCGCCCACGTGGCGCCGCCGCACCAGCCTGTGAAGCATTTTCCGGTAGGGCTGTGTCTCTGGCGACAGCTCCCACGCCCGAAGAGCCAGGAGGGAAAGCCGTGCCTCGTTGGAAAGCTCTTTGGCAGCCGCTCGCGTGGCCCCACAGCCCGTGCGGCTGCGGGCTTTCTGGTGGCCGTCAGCCTCGGCGCCACCGGCGCACACGTGGCGCCGCCGCACCAGCCTGCGATGCATTTTCCGGTAGGGCCGCGGCTCTGGCCACAGCTCCCACGCCCGAAGAGCCAGGAGGGAAAGCCGTGCCTCGTTGGAAAGCTCTTTGGCAGCCGCTCACGTGGCCCCACAGCCCGTGGGGCTGCGGGCTTTCTGGTGGCCGTCAGCCTCGGCGCCAGCGGCGCCCACCTGGCGCCGCCGCACCAGTCTGCGAAGCATTTTCCGGTAGGGCCGCGGCTCTGGCCACAGCTCCCACGCCCGAAGAGCCAGGAGGGAAAGTCATGCCTCGTTGGAAAGCACTTTGGCAGCCGCTCGCGTGGCCCCACAGCCCATGGGGCTGCGGGTTTTGCGGCGGCCATCAGTCTCAGCGCCACCAGCGCCCTTGTGGTACCGCTGGGCCAGCCTGCGAAGCATTTTCCGGTAGGGCCGCGGCTCTGGCAACAGCTCCCACGCCCGAAGAGCCAGGAGGGAAAGCCGTGCCTCGTTTGAAAGCTCTTTGGCAGCCGCTCGCGTGGCCCCACAGCCCGTGGGGCTGCGGGCTTTGCGGCGGCAATCAGCCTCAGCGCCACCAGCGCCCACGTGGCGCCGCCGCACCAGCCTGTGAAGCATTTTCCGGTAGGGCTGTGTCTCTGGCGACAGCTCCCACGCCCGAAGAGCCAGGAGGGAAAGCCGTGCCTCGTTGGAAAGCTCTTTGGCAGCCGCTCGCGTGGCCCCACAGCCCGTGGGGCTGCGGGCTTTCTGGTGGCCGTCAGCCTCGGCGCCACCGGCGCACACGTGGCGCCGCCGCACCAGCCTGCGATGCATTTTCCGGTAGGGCCGCGGCTCTGGCCACAGCTCCCACGCCCGAAGAGCCAGGAGGGAAAGCCATGCCTTGTTGGAAAGCACTTTGGCAGCCGCTCGCGTGGCCCCACAGCCCGTGGGGCTGCGGGCTTTGCGGCGGCCATCAGCCTCAGCGCCACCAGCGCCCTTGTGGAGCCGCCGGGCCAGCCTGCGAAGCATTTTCCGGTAGGGCCGCGGCTCTGGCCACAGCTCCCACGCCCGAAGAGCCAGGAGGGAAAGCCGTGCCTCGTTGGAAAGCTCTTTGGCAGCCGCTCGCGTGGCCCCACAGCCCGTGGGGCTGCGGGCTTTGCGGCGGCCGTCAGCCTCAGCACCACCAGCGCCCTCGTAGCACCGCCGGGCCAGCCTGTGAAGCATTTTCCGGTAGGGCTGCGTCTCTGGCGACAGCTCCCACGCCCGAAGAGCCAGGAGGGAAAGCCGTGCCTCGTTGGAAAGCTCTTTGGCAGCCGCTCGCGTGGCCCCACAGCCCGTGGGGCTGCGGGCTTTGCGGCGGCAATCAGCCTCAGCGCCACCAGCGCCCTCGTGGCGCCGCCGCACCAGCCTGCGAAGCATTTTCCGGTAGGGCCGCGGCTCTGGCCACAGCTCCCACGCCCGAAGAGCCAGGAGGGAAAGCCGTGCCTCGTTGGAAAGCTCTTTGGCAGCCGCTCGCGTGGCCCCACAGCCCGTGGGGCTGCGGGCTTTGCGGCGGCCATCAGACTCAGCGCCACCAGCGCCCGTGTGGCGCCGCCGGGCCAGCCTGCGAAGCATTTTCCGGTAGGGCTGTGTCTCTGGCGACAGCTCCCACGCCCGAAGAGCCAGGAGGGAAAGCCGTGCCTCGTTGGAAAGCTCTTTGGCAGCCGCTCGCGTGGCCCCACAGCCCGTGGGGCTGCGGGGTTTCTGGTGGCCGTCAGCCTCGGCGCCACCGGCGCACACGTGGCGCCGCCACGCCAGCCTGCGAAGCATTTTCCGGTAGGGCCGTGGCTCTGGCAAAAGCTCCCACGCCCGAAGAGCCAGGAGGGAAAGCCGTGCCTCGTTGGAAAGCTCTTTGGCAGCCGCTCGTGTGGCCCCACTGCCCGTGGGGCTGCGGGCTTTGCAGCGGCCATCAGCCTCAGTGCCACCAGCGCCCTCGTGGCACCGCCGGGCCAGCCTGTGAATCATTTTCCGGTAGGGCCGCGGCTCTGGCCACAGCTCCCACGCCCGAAGAGCCAGGAGGGAAAGCCGTGCCTCGTTGGAAAGCTCTTTGGCAGCCGCTCGCGTGGCCCCACAGCCCGTGGGGCTGCGGGCTTTGCGGCGGCAATCAGCCTCAGCGCCACCAGCGCCCTCGTGGCGCCGCCGCACCAGCCTGCGAAGCATTTTCCGGTAGGGCCGCGGCTCTGGCCACAGCTCCCACGCCGGAAGACTAAGGAGGGAAAGCCGTGCCTCGTTGGAAAGCTCTTTGGCAGCCGCTCGCGTGGCCCCACAGCCCGTGGGGCTGCGGGCTTTGCAGCGGCCATCAGCCTCAGCGCCACCAGCGCCCTTGTGGCGCCGCCGGGCCAGCTTGCGAAGCATTTTCCGGTAGGGCTGCGTCTCTGGCGACAGCTCCCACGCCCGAAGAGCCAGGACGGAAAGCCGTGCCTCGTTGGAAAGCTCTTTGGCAGCCGCTCGCGTGGCCCCACAGCCCGTGGGGCTGCGGGCTTTCTGGTGGCCGTCAGCCTCGGTGCCACCGGCGCACACGTGGCGCCGCCGCGCCAGCCTGCGAAGTATTTTCCGGTAGGGCCACGGCTCTGGCCACAGCTCCCACGCCCGAAGAGCCAGGAGGGAAAGCCGTGCCTCCTTGGAAAGCTCTTTGGCAGCCGCTCGCGTGGCCCCACAGCCCGTGGGGCTGCGGGCTTTGCGGGGGCCGTCAGCCTCGGCGCCACCGGCGCCCACGTGGCACCGCCGCGCCAGCCTGCGAAGCATTTTCCGGTAGGGCAGCGGCTCTGGCCACAGCTCCCACGCCCGAAGAGCCAGGAGGGAAAGCCGTGCCTCCTTGGAAAGCTCTTTGGCAGCCGCTCGCGTGGCCCCACAGCCCGTGGGGCTGCGGGCTTTGCGGCGGCCGTCAGCCTCAGCACCACCAGCGCCCTCGTAGCACCGCCGGGCCAGCCTGTGAAGCATTTTCCGGTAGGGCTGCTGCTCTGGCCACAGCTCCCACGCCCGAAGAGCCAGGAGGGAAAGCCGTGCCTCGTTGGAAAGCTCTTTGGCAGCCGCTCGCGTGGCCCCACAGCCCGTGGGGCTGCGGGCTTTGCAGCGGCCATCAGCCTCAGCGCCACCAGCGCCCTCATGGCACCGCCGGGCCAGCCTGTGAATCATTTTCCAGTAGGGCCGCGGCTCTGGCCACAGCTCCCACGCCCGAAGAGCCAGGAGGGAAAGCCGTGCCTCGTTGGAAAGCTCTTTGGCAGCCGCTCACGTGGCCTCACAGCCCGTGGGGCTGCGGGCTTTGCGGCGGCCGTCAGCCTCATCGCCACCGGCGCCCACATGGCGCCGCCGCGCCAGCCTGTGAACTATTTTCCGGTAGGGCCGCAGCTCTGGCGAGAGCTCCCACACCCGAAGAGCCAGGAGGGAAAGCCGTGCCTCGTTGGAAAGCTCTTTGGCAGCCGCTCGCGTGGCCCCACAGCCTGTGCGGCTGCGGGCTTTGCGGCGGCCGTCAGCCTCAGCGCCACCAGCGCCCTCGTGGCGCCGCCGCACCAGCCTGCGAAGCATTTTCCGGTAGGGCTGCGTCTCTGGCGACAGCTCCCACGCCCGAAGAGCCAGGAGGGAAAGCCGTGCCTCGTTGGAAAGCTCTTTGGCAGCCGCTCGCGTGGCCCCACAGCCCGTGGGGCTGCGGGCTTTGCGGCGGCAATCAGCCTCAGCGCCACCAGCGCCCTCGTGGCGCCGCCGCACCAGCCTGCGAAGCATTTTCCGGTAGGGCCGCGGCTCTGGCCACAGCTCCCACGCCGGAAGACTAAGGAGGGAAAGCCGTGCCTCGTTGGAAAGCTCTTTGGCAGCCGCTCGCGTGGCCCCACAGCCCGTGGGGCTGCGGGCTTTGCAGCGGCCATCAGCCTCAGCGCCACCAGCGCCCTCGTGGCACCGCCAGGCCAGCCTGCGAAGCATTTTCCGGTAGGGCCGCGGCTCTGGCCACAGCTCCCACGCCCGAAGAGCCAGGAGGGAAAGCCGTGCCTCGTTGGAAAGCACTTTGGCAACCGCTCGCGTGGCCCCACAGCCCGTGGGGCTGCGGGCTTTGCGGCGGCCATCAGCCTCAGCGCCACCAGCGCCCTTGTGGCGCCGCCGGGCCAGCCTGCGAAGCATTTTCCGGTAGGGCTGCGTCTCTGGCGACAGCTCCCACGCCCGAAGAGCCAGGAGGGAAAGCCGTGCCTCGTTGGAAAGCTCTTTGGCAGCCGCTCGCGTGGCCCCACAGCCCGTGGGGCTGCGGGCTTTGCGGCGGCAATCAGCCTCAGCGCCACCAGCGCCCTCGTGGCGCCGCCGCACCAGCCTGCGAAGCATTTTCCGGTAGGGCCGCGGCTCTGGCCACAGCTCCCACGCCGGAAGACTAAGGAGGGAAAGCCGTGCCTCGTTGGAAAGCTCTTTGGCAGCCGCTCGCGTGGCCCCACAGCCCGTGGGGCTGCGGGCTTTCTGGTGGCCGTCAGCCTCGGTGCCACCGGCGCACACGTGGCGCCGCCGCGCCAGCCTGCGAAGCATTTTGCGGTAGGGCCGCGGCTCTGGCCACAGCTCCCACGCCCGAAGAGCCAGGAGGGAAAGCCGTGCCTCGTTGGAAAGCTCTTTGGCAGCCGCTCGCGTGGCCCCACAGCCCGTGGGGCTGCGGGCTTTGCGGGGGCCGTCAGCCTCGGCGCCACCGGCGCCCACGTGGCACCGCCGCGCCAGCCTGCGAAGCATTTTCCGGTAGGGCCGCGGCTCTGGCGACAGCTCCCACGCACGAAGAGCCAGGAGGGAAAGCCGTGCCTCGTTGGAAAGCTCTTTGGCAGCCGCTCGCGTGGCCCCACAGCCCGTGGGGCTGCGGGCTTTGTGTCGGCCGTCAGCCTCAGCGCCACCGGCGCCCACCTGGCGCCGACGCGCCATCCTGCGAAGCATTTTCCGGTAGGGCCGCGGCTCTTGCCACAGCTCCCACACCCAAAGAGCCAGGAGGGAAAGCCGTGCCTCGTTGGAAAGCTCTTTGGCAGCCGCTCGTGTGGCCCCACTGCCCGTGGGGCTGCGGGCTTTGCAGCGGCCATCAGCCTCAGCGCCACCAGCGCCCTCGTGGCACCGCCGGGCCAGCCTGTGAATCATTTTCCGGTAGGGCCGCGGCTCTGGCGACAGCTCCCACGCCCGAAGAGCCAGGAGGGAAAGCCGTGCCTCGTTGGAAAGCTCTTTGGCAGCCGCTCGCGTGGCCCCACTGCCTCTGGGGCTGCGGGCTTTGCGGCGGCCGTCAGCCTCGGCGCCACCAGCGCCAACGTGGCGCCGCCGCGCCAGCCTGAGAAGCATTTTCCGGTACGTTTCTTCCGGGTGGTCACGTGGGGAGCGGCGTCTGCCGGCCGCGTTTCCGTCGGGCGGGAGGATGGTAGGCGGCCCCCGCTCCCGGGATGGACCCCCCCCCGCTCCCGGGACGGTTCCCCCCCCCCCCCGCGTCCCCCCCCCGCGTCCCCGGGCTCCCAGGCCAGCCCCGGCCCTGCCCCCCCCGTCCTCCGGCTCGGACCCCCCCGCGTCCTCTGGCTCGGACCCCCCCGCTCTAGGGACGGTTCTCCCCCCGTGTCCCCGGGCTCCCGTGCCGGCCCCCCCCTGCTCCCGGGCCGGCTTCCCCCCGCTCCCGGGCCCGCAGCCCCCCCGCTCCCTGTTCCTTTGCGAGGAGACGGGCCCCGGCCCTCCTCCCCAGCCGAGGCACTGCCGGCAGATGTCCTCCCCCCGGCCTGTTCGCGACAGCGGCGGCCGCCCCTGGCTGCGCTTGGTCGCCTCTCGATGCAGGTGCCAGGAGCATCCGGGTGGGGAAAGCAGCGTCTCCAGGAGCTCCTGCTGCAGGGGGGGCTCCCGCTGGGGCGAGTGGTCGGGGAACTGCTGCCCCTTCTCTTTCTCTCCCGGAGGCCGCGGTTGTCCGCTCCTCCCCGGGGCTGTCGTGGGCTGCCTTTGCCACAGACTTGCCTGGGCTGTCTCCGTTCAGCCCCGTTCTCCCTCCTGGTGTGGGCGACCTGGGACTGGTGGACGTTTACTGGCTTTGAACAGGAGCTGCTGTGGGTGAAGCTTAAGATGCTTGAAAAACGTGAAACAGCCAGAGAACAACATCAAGGTGATTGAGCCAGAAGGTGCTTCCTGCGGCAGGGAAGAGACAGCCAAGCATTTCTGGGTGAGGAAGGGTCCCCTCTGAGTTGTCCTCAGCAGACCAGATTGCTGATATGTACCGCAGGGTCCGTACGCGTATCCAAAATCACGGTATGGCCATGGGGAAGGGTTGTGTGCGTGCAAGGCTGCACATCTGGGAAGCTTCATATCGCAAGAGCTGTAAGACACCGCTGTGTTCTCTTAGGTGGAGGATGGTCAAGTGACCAGCGCTGCAGAAGAGGAAGGGACAGAGAAAGAGAGAGGCACCTGAACTGGAAAATTCTGTGGGCAGCGCTGAAAGCAGGAGCTGCGGTGAGTCCCAGGCTTTGGGGCCGTGTCCTACTCGTCAGGAGCCTCCGTTGGCTGCAGTCTTCACAGACCTTCACGAAAGAAGGACGCTTTAGATTGCCACCTGGCTTTACGCCAGAAGTTTTTTTCCTGTCTTGGCAGAATGCCAGCTGCCAGCGTTTCTCCGTGGTCGCCCTTCCTTCTGCCGTGATGGTACAGGACAGACGGAAAGAATCCGGAGTGCTCTGCGAGTACGAGGTGCGTCTGCGATGCGCGTCTGCTTTTTTCCTGAGGTACTTGTAGTGTGGACTCTGAAGTTAACGGGAAGGATGTGCCAGCACTCCTCCTATAGTTTTTCTGTGAAATATTTTAACAAAATCCTTGTCGCTTCCCGCTGTCAGGAAAGAGGGGAGGGTAAGTGACTTCAGATTTGTAAATTCTCAGCGGCACGGACTAAGGTGAGATAAATCTCAAGGTCCATACAGAAACATTTATTAGCTTACCAAAATGGTTAGTATAGATCTTAACAAGCCCACGATAATTGGTTAGGTATATAAAAAATTATGGCAGGTGTTGGGGTGTACATTGTGTTAGTTAACACCAGGTGTAGGACAACTTACGGCAAGCGGTGCTTAAGGTGGTACTTAAGGTCATCACTTCACAGCTCTAACTGTTACTTAACAATTCCAAGAGAAAAGAGAAACTGAGGGACAGAGAGAGGAAAAGACAGAGAAAAAGACAGAGATAAAGAGATCGCGGGTCCTGGTTCCAGCGTCTTTTTCAGGGATTCTTCCCAGGCATAATCTTCTTCTTTCTTGGGAAGAATCTTCCCAGGCACTATCTATTTCTTTTGTTTCTTTTTTGTTCCCTCGGGGCACTTATTTTCCCCTTTTACGTTTGCTGAATCAGCACGGTCCGCCCTCCTTGCTGAGGACGGGCTCAGCTCAGGTTTCTCCCTTCTCCCCGGTGACGTGTGCCATGATTTGGGTGGAGAGACGAGTGCCATGGTCACACATGTTTAGCGTGATCTCTGTAATCTTCATTAGCACATGCAGGGCGTGCGCTTTCACGTGCGTTTCGCGGATAATGAAGCAAAGGTCACTCATGGGACACAACGGCCTCGAGAACTGAGAACGAGCGAGCTCACGGCACGAGTGGCAGAACCGACCTGTCTTCACAAGACAGTTCTCCCACACTTTCAGCCGCCAGAAGTGTGAGCCTCATCAGCTGTTTGAAGGCCAGGCCTGCGTTATTTATTTCCTTGCGAGTGTTTGAGGCGTTCCACTGAAGGCTTGGAGGGGCTCCTGCCCCTCGGCAGGGAATTTACAGTCCGTCCCTCACAATCCTAAAAACAAAATAAAGTCTGTCCTGGAGCACGTTACGCCTCTGCAAAGCTTACTTCCCTCCATTTATTTTTCTCTTCCTGAAAGCATATTCTTCTCTTTCTGGGTGCTCACTGTCAAACGATACTGTGAAAATAATTCTGTACTAGAAGAGGGAAGGAACTGTTTGTAAGAGTTCACATGTCCAGAAGAAGCAGGCTTTGCTTTCACGATAAAAACTTTATGCTTTCTCAGTCAATAAGTCTTTAAAATATTTCACAGCGGTACTCGAAAACCTCACTGAGATACTGGCATCTGTCCTAAAGGCGATCGAGGTCAAAGAGGAGACATGGACAAAACGGGACAAACGGGCATCGCCTCTCTGCGTTCTCCAGGCTTTGCCGTGAAGCATCAGCAGCGTTTAACTCGTGACGGCGAATCCTGTGGTTTTGGTTGTGGTTTTGGTGAGTTACGGCTTCAACAATGTCCTTTTTCTGTAACCTCGGGAGGAAGTTCATTTCCTTCCGCAGGCCCAAGTGCCGCGCGTCTCCCCCCAGTTGCTGGCATCGCCGGCCTTTGGGTTCTCGGTTGGAACAGTCGAGATACCATAAAAACGCGTTCCTCTGCGCCTTCAGCACAGCCAAAAGCATTCGCGAATCTGCCGGTCCTTTTTGGTAGCCCTACGGATCGCGGCGCCGGCGATTTGATTCCCCGCCCCCAAAAGTAAAACCATTTGGAGGAGTTTTTTCTCTCACTGATTTTTCTATGTTAAATGAAGCTAAAAAAAAAAAAGTGAGAGTTGTATAATCGACAAACTGACTTGCGTAGTTTAAACTGCAGCCGCCTAAACGGCTGTAGTGTACAATTTATGAGGTGTACCTGGGCAGTTAGGTATTTGTTCGAAATGTTTAAAAGGAGAGACAACTGAATGTTACGCGGTTTTCCCCCCGTTTTTTTGGCAGAGTGCTCTGAAGTACTTTACTTCTGTCTGGCTTTCAGTGCCGCCTTTTCCCGGCAGCCAGTGGTGTCTCTCTCGGGCAGCGCCGCTGCCCCGATGTCCCTCCTCCTCCTCGTGTAGCACACAAAAACCCCCCCGTGGTCAAATCATAGCTGTGTATTTTGGAGACGGATAGTTTAATAGTATCCGTTCACAGCTGTGCAAGTTAAATTAGCGCCGAAGGAAAGCCAAGTACTTTCACAGGGTAAGTATTTTCACTGGGTGGATGTAAACTTCATGCACACCTTCTCAGTGAAAGGGAAAGGGCCAGGTGTTTCCCAGCACCAGCCGGAGGGTTCGCCCTTATGCTAAGAACGTGTTCAAAATGGCACTGATTAGTCTTAATCCTGACTTTGAAGAGTTCAGATGGCGCTGGCTTTTGAAGGCTGTGCTGTATTTCGAGCTGAGCTGTTTCCCCAGCTCCTGTCCCGTCCCTCCGTCTGACGGAATTCCTCTGCTCTCTTCTGTGCTGTTTTTTTGGGATGCTGAGCTACAATTGGGGATTTTTGTTTTCCAGGTGCCTCGTCGTAGGCGTCTCGTGCTGCTCGAGAGATGCCCCAGCCCAGGTTTGCAGCCGGTGGCGGAGCCCCCCTGAGGAGAAGGGGCCAGCCCTGGATCTGGGCGTTTTGAGACTTTTTTTGGGGTGAATAGAAGGGTGTCTGTGTGTGTGTGTCTTGGGGGGTGATGGTGTCATTTGGGGCACCCCGATGTCACTGGGGCAGCGATGATGCAGCAGAGGAGCAGGTGAGTGGGAGATGGGGGGGGGTTACGTGGAGTTGCCCCCCCAAAAGAAGTGGGTCGTGGCCCCAGAATGTCTGAAAATTCTTGGGATGCATTAAAAAATGTGAAAACCTGTAACTATGGGCAGGAGGCGTTGAAATAGGGAATGAGAAATATACATATATATAAATTATGTATGTAAAAGTTCAAAATAAAAACCTCTGTCTCTAAGGATTCTGTGATTCTGTGTTATATGAAAGATCCTAGAATATAAAAATACTTAGATGCGTTTATAAAAAGATATTAGTGTCAAACTAGGTGTGTAGGCAGACAGCCTAAATAGATATTCGGTATCAAAAGCGTTAACGTAGGAAACGGGCAACGTAAATTCCCTAAACGTACAGATGTGTGTCAATACCGGGGCGGGTGCTGCCGCCTGGCGGCTGAAGGCGCGTCCTGCAGGTGGGGGGCGGCGCATGCGCAGTGCCCGCGCCTCCCGGCCCCCCTCGGCCCCCGCCGCCGCGTGGGTTCCGCAGCTCGGGCGCAGGCGCGGCTTCGCGGAGGCCCGTCCGGCCGCAGTCTCAAGAGAGCAGCGGCCGGAGGGCGAACCAGGACCGCCGGGACTCTGGCGAGCTCCGCGCCACCTGGAGCGGCATCGGTGCCGCCCGCCCGGCCTCCAGAGCGGCCATCGGCCCCTCCACATCGGCTCTTACGCGTTACCGCGGCCCCGTCAGTGCCCGGCAGTTTTCCGGGTTTCCATCTACGTGACCCCGCGGTCCTCCAGGACCCCGGAAGTGCCCCCTCAGTCCTCCGACGCTCGTCTCCATGGCACTTCGGTCCTCCACGACCCCGGAAGTGCCCCCTCAGTCCTCCGACGCTCGTCTCCATGGCACTTCGGTCCTCCAGGACCCCGGAAGTGCCCCCTCAGTCCTCCGACGCGCGTCTCCGTGGCACTTCGGTCCTCCAGGACCCCGGAAGTGCCCCCTCAGTCCTCCGACGCGCGTCTCCGTGGCACTTCGGTCCTCCAGGACCCCGGAAGTGCCCCCTCAGTCCTCCGACGCTCGTCTCCGTGGCACTTCGGTCCTCCACGTTTCCGGAAGTGCCCCCTCAGTCCTCCGACGCGCGTCTCCGTGGCACTTCGGTCCTCCAGGACCCCGGAAGTGCCCCCTCAGTCCTCCGACGCGCGTCTCCGTGGCACTTCGGTCCTCCAGGACCCCGGAAGTGCCCCCTCAGTCCTCCGACGCGCGTCTCCGTGGCACTTCGGTCCTCCAGGACCCCGGAAGTGCCCCCTCAGTCCTCCGACGCGCGTCTCTATGGCACTTTAGTCCTCCAGGAGCCCGTAAACGCTCATAAGTCTTCTGGAAATCATATGCTTCCAACACTCTTCCAAAACGATAAAACACGATTATCAGTTAACCACAAAAATATCTGAAGATCGCAAAAATAATGCAACCCCTGCAGAGCTCTCTTCTCCACAGCAACAACTGGACAGAAATCACACAAAAGCGGTAAGAGAATCACCAGAGGTTGGTCCCAAATGGAAATAAAAAGGGGAGGTGCTTCGCCTGCTGGGAACTTAAGGCAGGAGAAGCGAAGCTGCTGCTCCCGCTGCCGCCCGCCTTCACGTCTTCTGGGGGTTGGCCCTGCCCCTTTCCCAGGGGATTGTGGGAAGGGCGGTGGGCGGGGCCCGGGGTACATGAGCCCCAGCCCGGGCTCAGGAGCTCGTTCTGCTGCTGGGCCCCGTGGGGTGGGTGCTCTGCTGGTCCCTCGCTTTGCTGCAGCTTTGGGACAGGCTCAGCTGTTTGGGCAGGCGTGTTTCGGCATTTAGGGAGGCAGAGGTGAGAAGGCTGAGCTGAGACCTTCGGGAGCAGTAAACATCCAGCTGCCTGTATGGTAGAAAGTTGACTGGTATGCTCCTTTTTTTTTCGGGTCATAACTTTGTGATGAGTGTTTAGGGGGTGCCCAGATGGTTTAATAGTATGCTTTTCTTTGTTCTAGGAGCACTGCATTTTCCTAGAATTTCTGACTTTATTGAAGATAGAACTGTGGGTTTTTCACCAGTTTTGCAGTATGCTGTGTAAATTGCTGATATTGTTTCTCTTAATTGGGTTGATGATGAGATTATCTTATGGGGGTTAGGGTGAGCGTTTTGTATGCATCTGCATATATGGCACTAGCATTTCTCAAGAAAGCAGCAGGGATGTAAGGCATAGCGTCGTTCAGGGTATGGCATGGCTCATCACCTTTCCCCGTTGCCCATGGAGTGCCACGGTGTCCCTAGAGTTTTTGCAGCGGGCAGCAGGCCCCTCATAGATTGTGTCAGGACATTATTTGTTTTGTGGGTCTGATGCAGAGCCCAGAGTCTGTGGGAAGACAGAAGATAGGAGGTGCCTGCCAAACGCAGGGCACAGCTCAGAAGAGCTGCTCCTGAGAAGCAGCCGGCGTAGGGGGTTCAGGGTTGCAAATACAGGATGGGAGCTGTCAGGAAGAAGTGAGGCTCCTTCCCTGACGGTTGAGGAGAAGAGAAGGGGTTTCGAAAGTTTTGGCGCTGGGGGCTGGCTAGGAAAAGGAGGTGGGTTCATCAGTCTCTGTCATATCGGTTTTGGATTTGGGTGTCAACAGGGTCTGGTCTGTTCTAGTCTCTTGCATTTGAGGTGAGCTAGACAGTGTGGAGGAGGAGCACGGGACTGATGATTTTGCAGAAATGCAATGGTAATTTTGTGTCTGTTGGTATCTTAGGTGCCATAAATAATTGTTGCTGCAGCCTCCGACTGGAATCGACGTGAAGCAGGTGAGTGGATTGCCATGGCACCTCTGAGGATGAGGGTGTTGTGGAAGAGGTTGGCATCTACTGTCATGGTGGTCACTGCTGGAGCTGTGATTTCTTTTTGTTTTGCTGATGAAGAGGAACGTGGTGACTGCAGGAACACATCAGTTAGCTGTTTGTTGTGGTTTTTTTTGTCAAGGATGAATTCAGACCACTGGCCCTCTGAAAACGAAGTAGAGGGACAGGTGCTGGAGGGGGGCCAAGGTTGACAGTTTCAGGGAGGAGTTTTAAAGTCAGGCTAGAGCAGAGGGCTATGCGGGAGCAGTCTCCTCTGAGTAGGTAAAGGGAGTGGGTTACTTTTCAGCACAAAGCTAGTGTGTGCTGGGCAGGGCAGTTCTGGCCTGTGTCTTCGGTTGTGTAGTTTGTGTGCTCTGTCTTCTGTGTCTTGGACTTTCAGACGGCAGGACTTACAGACGGCAGTCTGTAGTGAATATGAGGATCTGTCTAGACCCAGGCAAAGGTTGCTCAGTCGTCTCGAATTGATTAGCTTTCGAGAGGCTGTGTGGACGGGTGTTTCATTAGTGGGCGCTGGCATAAGCGGAGACAAGTTGGAGAGGGTGTTCATGGCTAGTGAAGGGGACAGTATCTCAAAGATGGTAAACCTGCATTGTGTGGGGTGTAATGTTTGCAGGCGTCTCTTCTTTGGATGACAGGCTGTAGTTGGACTTAGGTGAACAGGGTTCCTAAGTAGAAACAAGACCTTTGGAATTAAGCTACTGCTCTGCATTAGGGTAATGTTTGATGTTGGTGTGTTGCTTTTTTTTCAGATGCAGAGAGATGAGGTGGCCAGGGATACACAGGGGAGCTGATGGGGGCGCAGGACAAAGGTGGCTGAGCCCGAGGTCTTAAAGGGAAGATGTGACCGGCGGCTCCATGAATACATTTGGCCACTTCTTCTTTTTCTCGTGTGAATGTGAGGTTATGTAGCCATGTGAGGAAGTGCTGGTCTGAGGTACAACAGAACCGGTGTTGTTTGCAGTCACTTTACTTTTCAGGTAAGTCTCTTCCAATGAAGTGAACTCTCTGAAAATAATGACGTATTTTTCAGGTAGTATCTGCCTTCCGAGCACCAAGAACTTATATTTACACTTAATGCCAAGGGATGCCGTGCAGAGAGGCTCTTGCTTATACTTATTCCTACAACAGCACAGCCCAGCTAACTTTTATATATCTGCCCTGTTGGAGGGTTGGAAGCAGAAAAGCGTAGAGGGGTTGCACCCATAGTGAAGAGTAGACGGGACCGGTGACCCGAATCTGACTGATAGGGTATTCCATCCCATCCTCATCACGCTCAGTATAAAAGCGGAGGGATCAAAGGGGTCGGTACCTGTTGTCTGGCCTCTGAAGACTCCTCTGTCTGTTCATTGTCCTTTGACCTCGATCCGTGCATTTATGCAACCAGGTCCGGAGTCTGGTTCCAGTCTGTCACGGAGTCTGGTTCCGGACTTTGCCAGTGAAGCAGCGGTCATCCTGGGAGCTCTGTATCGGGTTGTGTATGTCCTGTATATATTTAATTGTTTTCTTGTTACTGTTGTCTTTTCTCAGTATTATTTTGCTGTTAAGATTTCATTACAGTTCAGTTTATCTTTCAGTCCCTAAGTCTCTCTCTCTTGTTCTTTTCTGCCTCAGGAGAGAAGTTAAAAGGGAGCACGTGTCACTTGTTTTACTGCATGGCCTAAGGCACAACAGCAATGATGACAGACAGGGCACCGGAGCAGACTCGGCCGAGGAGAGCGGCGGCCCCAAGCCTTGGTTCTTTCTCAGCCACTGCATTACGGGCGGTGCACAAGCCTCTGCTTGCACTCTGTCTGTCGGTCCGATCCAGAACACAGTTCTGGCAGAAGTCGGATAATATGCGTCGTCTTGCTAGAAATGCTGTATGACTCGTTGTGGGGTTTCTTTTACAAGGAAACTAAAGCACATTGAGTCTTGATAAAAATATTGTTATTGTGCTTCATGATCTTCTGGCCTATTTAGGTTAGGATGATGTCTTTCTCTTTATGTCTATGCCCCGCAGAAGTTTAATTAAGTTTACGTACCTACCGGGCCCCGTTGCTGACACAGTTGATGTAGGTGTAATAAAAGAGCACATATTGTCCGTTCCTCTAAGGGTCGCTTTCTCCGTTTTGGTGTTTTGCATGCTGTACTTCTCAGGCCTGTGAGGAAAGGAGCAGCTTTTCCTCTGGCAGGCTCTATGCCTTGTGGAGGTCAGCCAGGCCCTTTCCCAGGTGCTGGTGGGAACGGGGGTGGGCGGGGCCCGGGGTATATAACCCACAGCCTCTGCTGGGGCAGCTCATTCTGCTGCTGGGCTTCTGCAGGGTCAGAGCTCTGCCTGTCCTTCAGTCGATTGCAGCTTTGGAGGCGGCTCAGCTCCTTGGGTGGAGATGTTATCCCATTTAGAGAATAGCAGGTAAGAAGCTGGAGGTGGCAAGACCTTCAGGACCAGGTGAGGTTTGGCAGCGTGTATAGTAGAGAGCGGCCTCATGTGCCGGTTCTCTTCCTTGTGGTTTTTCAGGTGAGTCGCGTGGTAATGAGTCTTAGGGGGCGGTGAGATAGTTTAAGGGTATGGTTTTCTCTCTTCCAGGCATGGTGCATTTTCCTGGAATCCCTGACTGTATTGAAGACGGAACTTTCTTGTTTGTGTGTTTTTTTTTTTTCCCACTAGCTTTGCTGTATCCCAGGTAAGATGCCAATAGAATCTGTCTCAATCGGGCAGGTGATGAGATCACTTTGCAGGGACTTGAGGGTGAGCGTCTTGTCTCCAGCCGTAGATGGAGTTTTCGCGTTTCTCAGGAAAGCAGCAGGGCCATAAGGTGTAACGCGTTTCAGGATGTGGGGTGCCTTGTCACCTTCCCCCACCGTGCTCAGGGTTTTGCCGTGTCCCTGGAGCCTTTGCGGCGTGCGGCAGGCCCCTGGTGTAGGTCGGGTCAGGGCTTC